>NW_026000185.1:1788981-1805299 GCF_001458135.2 Marmota marmota marmota | reverse complement strand
CTCCGCCCCTTGGCTGAGCTGGTATTGAACCCAGGAGCACTCTGCCCCTGAGCTGCATCCCCATCCCTTTTTGTTTGTATTTGAGGCAGGGTCTTGCCCAGGATGGCCTTGAACTTGGGATCCTCCAGTCTGAGCCTCCCCAGTCACCCAGCCACAGTGTCGGGCTGGTCTCTTGGTTTCTCCATCTCTCATTTTCCCGCTGCAGCCCCAGCCAGCCTTGTCCTTCCTTCCTGTCTTGGGGACCATTGGGGACACAACCTGGTAATACCTTTTTTCCAGACAGGGGAGCCTCTGGCCATACGGAGTGCCCCCCCATGCCAGGCACCTAGCTGCACACTTTGCTTGCGTGATTAAATGCCTGTAAAGTTGGCACTGTGGTTGTTCCCGTGTCACAGATGGGGGGGGGGGTGGCAGAGACAGCCCAAGGTCATTTTGCTTGCGCAGGGAGATCCAAACCCAGGTCTGGCTGGCTTTGAAGTGTGTGCTGCCCCAGGGAGGGGGAGCAACTCATCCCATTTTTAAAAGGAGAGTCTTTCCTTATTTTAAATCAGAAACCCCTGCAGCCTAAGATGTCATTCTGCCCAGGCAAAGAGGGTGGCTGGTCACTCTACCCGAACCTTCTCGTTGGACAGGAGCAGTCAGAGTGTCATTGGACAGTGCTGGCTCAGCATCCCAGATCCTCTCATCTTCAGTCCTGGTCAGAAAAGGAGCTACCCAGGCCTCTGCGGCTCCTGCTCCCACACCTGGCTCACCGCTGGCTTCCTGCTGGCACAACTGTGTACCTTCAACATCTGCTCTCCTCCACTTTGGAAACGCACACAGGCCTGCAGGCTGCTGCTGGCACTGGGAGTCCACGGTCCCACCACAGTGGTCGAGGCCTCCTTGGGGTCCCTGGGTGATGTAACAAAGCAGGAATCACATCTGGCTTGCAGAATCTTAGGGCCCAAACGGGCCTCTTACTTCCTCCCAGCACATCAGGGGGATAGACGATGCCTCCTGGCGATGGGGGCAGCTTTCCTAAATCTCTCCCAGCACCTGGCAGCTCAGCTGTCACCATAGGCAGAGGGAGAAGCACGTAGTCAAACGTTTTCCACTCCCAATCAGTCACGCTCGTCCTTGAGAATTCTTTCCTTTTTATGGGTTTTTGGATTCTTGAAACAAAGTGCTCCTGATGATGGTCTTTCAAAAGCTCCCTTTCAGATCCAGGAACTTCAAATCTCTGGGCACTAGAGATCCTATCCTGAACACTATGTGTCCACCCGAACGTGCGGCCTAGATGCTGGCCTGGTGAATATGTGGAATGCTGAGAAAGAGAAAGGGAGGCTAGATGTGGGCTTGACCGTGCAAAAACACAGAAGCACAGATATGCAGGAAACAGACCTAGGCAGGCCTGCTCCTGGCCAGAGCGATGGATGACTTCCTGAATTCCAAATGACCAACCCCCTCTTTCAGCAGGTCCCAGCTTGGCCTCTATGGGACTTTTAAACCACCCTACAGAGCACAAGGAGGTGGCCCTGCATGGTTTAACAGCCACAGAAATTACTTGTATGTATGCAGTATTCTTAAACACCTGGGAGAACAACAGGTGCAGGAAAAAAATGTGTGAATATTCAAGTTGCTGAAAGTTGAATATTAAACAAACTCCTCAGTGCCCACGTTGCCGGAGATTGGTGTGCGTTTATGATATACAACAGGAGCCAAATCAATATCCACCCAGTGAAACAAATTAGGCATGAGCAGCTCCTTACTAAGCCAAGCATGCCGCGCTCTCCAAGGATGTAGAAATGAAAGATTTCCTCGGTCCTTCTGTACATGCCCCAAAGAACATCTAAAAGCTCCCCAGTGTTAGCTCCAGAATAAAAAAGACCTTTGGCAAATGTGATATTGTGAGAATTTCCATTAGATAAAGTTAATGGGATTTTTAAAGTACTTCTTGGTCGCTATTAGGTCCATGCTGGGAAAATAATGGAAAAAGTCCAGTAAAAATGTTTTTCAAAATTAGTGGGAAATAATACCAAGGAGGAAAAAATAATCCTGCATGGATGTGGAGCAATCTGCTTTCTGGAAATGACCGTGGAGTTGGGAAGACTTTCTGTAATTCCGGGCACTAGCATGGCTAGTATTGATAGTACCAGGGATGGGCAATGGGGGTCAGAGCTGTTGGTCCCAGGGCCAGGGAGCAGGAGGTTGTTGGTAAACAGTTTTATGCTTCCTTCAGTCTGCTCGTCTCCTGTCTCAGTTGGCAGATTCTGTAAGGTGAGGGAAAGGAGGGAGAAGTCACGTGGCTCCTGTCCTAGGCACCGTCCAGGTGTCTGAGTGGTCACCTGTGCGGGTGTGACTCCAGACATGGTGAAGTCTTGTGGGGGCTCTGGATGGACCAATGAGAGCAACTGTCAGGCAGTTTGGAAGATGGCCCTGGGCACTGAGATGCTGGGTTCACCCGGGAAGCTGGAACAGAGGACCACATTCTACATTCAGTCCCCATAACTAGAGATCTCTGCAGGATTTGAAATCCCGTGTTGGGGAGCGGTTACAGTTACTCCTCCAAGCCACCAGGTGTCGCTGGTGTGCCAAGGGAGCCAAGAAGCTACCAAATTTTCCAGTTGGATGGGGCCACTAAAAATCAGCAATCCTGTTTGTCCCCCAGCCTGGCTGGCTGTCTGTCAGAATTCCTTGGGAATTTTAAAAAGTAGATACTTAGAAAAACCTTCACACCCACTGAATCTGTGCCACGTCTTTGGAGTTGAAGCCCAGAAAAAAAATCAGTATATTAAAAAAAAATCTCTCTATAAATATAGTCATTACCTGGGGGAAGTGGGTGTGCGGGGAGCGACACTGTCATCGCGTCTCAATTTTAACAAATGCCACAGGTGGTTCTAGAGCAGCAGCAGGGCTCTGGGAAATTGACGAGTGTCCTTTATGGGTCAGAAGATCGAGTCCCAGAGAGAACTCAATGTCACCCAAAGCAGAGCCATGACTAGGAGCCAGGTACCTCGATTCATTGTGTAGGGCTTCCCCTTAGGTCAGATCACAACTCAAATTCTGGCAACCTTCGGAAGGTTTTGTGCCTCTCCCCACAAAGCCTGAAAGACACATCCAGTAAGGAATTGGTTTGTGAGGCAGGATGTCACCTTGTCACCCATGCCGACAGGCCTCTGCCAGCTCACTTGCAGAACTTCCAAAGGCAGAGGAGTGACCCCCTTCACCAGCGCAGTGGTCTCCATGAGCCGGTGACAAAGCACAGCTCTGCTCACGGTCTAACCTGTATCACAGAGTGCCTGGCGTGGGTCTGGCACCGTCTCCACCATCGTCCGAGGTCTGGGATTATCAGCTCCTCCGTGTAGCAACTGAGGATCAAAGAGGCAAAGAGACTCCGGGTCTCAGAGCTCAGCAGTGCAGAGATTCAGGCCCCAGACTTTTGGCTTCAAGACTGCCATTGTCTCTGCTCACCTGGGGCCCTAAACACTCCCCTTGAACCTGAAGGATTTCGGTGACTCTCACCCACTTTTGAAATCAGCCCATTCTCTGGGTTAAAAAAAAAAAATCCTGTATCTTTTTTTGAGTCAAAGTAAACCTAATTATATTATTTAATACTTTATAAGACTTTCCCAAATACCAAGGTTTGAAGGGAATGAATAAATTCTGTAGCAAACTTAGAGCATGAACCACTTCTCCTGTGGATCTCAAAGAACCTTTAAACAGAAAATTCCTTTTTTTTTTTTTTTTTAAATCAGAAAACTCTTGCCTACGAGTAGGTCTTGGTGAGGACGGCCTCAGTGTTAATGAAGTCTTTCATGTTCCTGATGTTGGCGACCTTTCCCCGAGTATGGAGGTCAAGTTTGGGCATTTGTAATCAGTTGATAAAAGACGTGTGTGTACAGCCACGTGGGAAATCTGTGAATATTATCAAATAACGATGTAGAGTATAATTAAGGTTGCACTATTAAGTACTAATTAATTAAGCTGTCAGATTTTAATCAAGGGATTGATCGTTTCTCTGTAGAGCTCGGATGGTTTCCCATTGTTGCAAAGCTCTGGAACCCTGATCCACAAAGATTAACAAATTAAAGGGCCACGCTCCAGCTATTGTGGCCTCTCAAGAGGCGTGAGCTGGGCTGCTTCCTGAAAGACCGTGGACCCAACAGGTCACCGATTCTTATACAGAGTCAAAAAAGGAGATGGGGTGCCCGGGTAGGACTCAACCAAAGGCCGGTCATTATTCAGACTGAAAGCAAAATTTGTTGAGTACCTGCTCTGCTGGAAAATGTTGGTCACTTTATCTTGAAGCCATGTCCTTTACAGAGGAGGAAACTGAGGCTTGGAGAGGTGGTGGGACCTCCTTAAGGTCCTACGAGTGCCCCTACTCCCTCTGGTCCCTGAGACGGAGTGGAGCACTCTCTTGGTTCTGATGACACCCTGGTGGCTTTCCTTGGGCGTGGCACTGCTCTGGCCCCTTCACCAGCCTCCCTCGGCCTTGCAGGGGACGAGGCCCTGTGGGAAACGCACCCCATTTTTGGAGATATACAGATGGCGGGGGTCTGTTCTAGTTCCTGGCGATGAGAGTTTGAACAAGTTATTTCTGCTCTTGGAGTGGGCTTCCTCATCTGCTAGAGGCGGGCAGGCTGCCCATCTTGCAGAGGGTGAGGCCATAGGGCAGCTGCGCGCAGGGAGCACCTCCTGTCCCCCAGGGGGCGGTGCTGAGCACACACACATCAGTCCATTCCAGTCCTCACCAGAGCCCTCCGCCCTTGCTGCCCAACAGAACGTGCAATGATGAGGGTGCTCCACACACAGCCACGGGGCCCTTGCAGTGGGACTTAGGGACAGGACTTACTTCACTCAAATCCAAAAAGAAAATTTTAACCCCTATTAGCCACTCTCAGCGGGCTTCTGTGAGGGCACAGCTCCAGCATGCACTGGTCTTTGCAGACCAGGGCTCAGAGACGCCAGGTGACCTGCCTGTGGCCCTACAGCGTGCGGGGAGCAGAGCTGGAGCTTGGGTACAGGTGAGGAGGCCTTAGCCAGGATCCGCCCGGATGGGACTGTAAACAGGCGGGGCTCTCGGGAGACAGTCCTGGCGCCATGACTTTGGGAGCCCAGCTCATGCTGGACTATCTGCCCTGGGTCTCTAGAAAGGCCTGTGGGTGCTGCAGGGCCCGGCCACCTTGCCCAACCCTGGTGCTACTCCTGCCACTAACCACAGGGTGGGTTGTGCCCACCTCGGGGTGAGTCATCTGGGTGGGAGGCAGAGGTGCTTGGGTGGGGGCTGATCCCAGCGGTCAGCCTCTTGTCATTGGGAGCCCATACCTTGGCGGTGGTTCAGTTGGGGAAGGGAACTGTGTTGAGAGAAGGTTGGTTGGATGCTGGGTGCCACGTGCAGACCTGGCAGAGCCATCTCATCCCACCCTGAGAAGGTGCTGCCCCTTGCCCTCCCGGAGATGGGCAGACTGAAGCCCCAGGGGCAACAGGACTCGGCCAAGGTCACACAACATCTGTCTCATGAACTGGCTCCTGGCAGGATGGGCCTGTGGACTCCTTCCCTGTAGGCAGGAGAGTGGGTTGAGGAGCCAAGTGAGCAGGGTGGGGAAGGAGGTGGGGGTGTCACAGAAGAAGGTTACAGCCCTCTCGCTGGGGCCACCTGGGACGACAGCGTCTTGCTCAGAGCCATCACTGGAACAGCTGTCATATCGGGAGCCCATGGGACCAGACCATCAACATTTAAGGCAACGGACCTGCAATTAAATGTTCTGTTGATTTTATGGAGCAAAAAGAAGGCCCAGATTTATGCGTCTCGGGATTCCTGACTGAATCCTGTAGGTGCTAGAATGTGGGCTCTGGGAACCTTGGCGGAGCAGGGGAGGTTTGTCAATACCCTGCCTGCCTGCCTGCCTGCCTGCCTCCTTGGACAGCTTGGTGGCCCAGCTGGCTGGACCGTGCGCTTCACTGGGGCGCGTCTGTGCCGGCTCATTTTCTTCAGGGCTGCGCTGTTTTCCTGCAGGGAAACTCTTAAGAAACAAAGGAAAACAAAAACGAGCCCCTGGGTGCTGGAAGCTGTGCTTCTGAGCCATCCGTCCCGGGCGCCTCTGACTCCAGGAGGGGGTTCATAGACTTTTGCAGGGTGGGTGAGGGGTCCAGGTCTTGGGCCTTTCATGTTGGTTGCTGTGTTCTAGCTGTGTGCCTCGCACAAGTTACTAAACCTCTCCGAGACTCAATGCCTGATTCTGTCAAAATGAATTAGATAAAGGGTTGTTACAGGTTGGCTTCATCCCTCCCTCAAAGGTATGTTGAGGCCTGACCCTTGGTTCCTGTGAGTGTGGCTGTATTGGGGAATAGGATCTTAGGAGATGTAAGTCAGTCAAGATGAAGGCAGAGTGGGCCAGGGTGGGCCCTCATTCAACATGACTCGCCCTGGCTTCCTCCACAGTCCAGGGGCACCTGGGGCTACCAGGAGCTAACAGAGGTAGGATTCTGTTCTACCATGTCCCCAGCACCATGGGGGCACCTGGAGGGCACGTCAGTTTACATTCATGATTTAGGGCAGGGACTGTTGAGCCACGGCGCCTGGTCTGTCTGGCTGTTTGTGCAAATAAAGTTTTATTGGAACGCGCCCTACTCATTCTCTTACATATTGTCTAGGTTTGCTTTAGTGCTACAACCACAGAGTCCAGCAACTGGGACAGAGACGCTCGAATCTTTGCCATGTGGTCCTGGACAGGAAGAGCTCATCCACAGGACACTGCTGGGCTTCTGTCAGGCTGTGTGGGGGCTCTTTGGGGTGAAAATGTCTGCAGTTCTGATTCAGCCAGGACTTTCAGGTGTGGGGCTCGCAATACAGGCTCGAAGCTGGGTATGTTGGCGCACACCTGGAATCCCAGCGGCTCTGGAGGCTGAGGCAGGAGGATCCCAAGTTCAAAGCCAGCCTCAGCAAGGGCAAGGTGCTAAGCCACTCGGTGAGACCCTCTCTCTAAATAAAATACAGAATAGGGCTGGGATTGGCTCAGTGGTCGATGCCCCTGAGTTCAATCCTGATACCCCCCCAAAACAGGCTGGAATGCGTGGACTAATGAAGTGCAGAGGGCAGGCCGCGGCCCTTGCTGCCCAGGAGGAGTGGGGGTCAGCCACGGCACTGCGGGGGGAGGTGGGCTTAGATTTGGGCAGAGGCTGCCCACGCTCTTGTGGCCAGAAACCTGGGGGAGACTCGGCTTGTTTCTCTGAGCTTCTGTTTACTCCTGGGAAGAATGTGGTCAGCAGAAGTAGCTTGTCATTCCTGCCTGTGACACCTCCCACCCGAGGACTCTCATCAGGACACGGGGGGCTTCTCAAGTGGGCCCCGTAGAGCAGGGCACAGTGGAACTGAGACCAGGTGAAAGGTTTCCCGCCGAGGTGATCTGGTCCCCAGGGAACACTGGCGGTGTTTAGAGACAATTTTGGGGTCAAGACCAGACGGGGGAAGAATTTGCTACTGACCAGGGATACTGCCCAAACCATCCTGCGACGCTCAGGACCATCCCCGCAACAGAGGACGGTCTGATTCTAAATGTGCAGAGTGTGAGGTTGAACCGCTGAGGTTGGGTCCCTGGTCAAGGGGAAAGAGGCTGCATCTTCCTGTGTTTCAGTTTTGCTCGGTGGTTGAGATTAAAAGCATCGTATTTAGATGGCTGCAAAGCAAATAAATTATGGAGGAGAAGCAACACGACACGGCTTTTCAACAGACAACCTGTTGGGAAAAGTATAAACGGCAGCCATACCCCAGAGAAAAAACCCCAACATGGCGCCTAAGCACCTCTTCTTGCTACCTTCTTCTTTTCTGCAGTGGCGCGAAAAGTTCCCGCCCGTGTGAACCCTCCCGCCGGCGCCAATTTCAAACCTCGCTGGCGGGGAACATTAGCCCCAATGAGAACTAATTCCTGGGCTCCGGAGCTGATATCTGAAAGAACTTGCCAATAAACGGGTGGCCTGCCATTTATCTAAGCCCTACCATCTCCCCTTAGTTCTGTATGAGCACACTGCCTTTTGCAATAAAATTGGAATTCTCCCGGCGAAGTGTCTTTGCGTGGGGAATTCTTTCACAACCTGCCATCCCACTGCAAGTGGGGCTGCTCGCGCTCTGCCTGCTTGTCTGTCCCCGCTGTGACTCAGGGTGCTGTGAAAGCTGCCGTCCGAGGGATGGAGTTCAAGTCCCCAACCGGCAGAGGAGCCTTGCACACCCTCTGCCCTGCTGCCAGCCTCGGGGCTCATCGGGAATATTCCCTGACATCAAACAACAGTGGCAAGGAATGAGCTCCCCATGGGCTGGCATCGCCTTTACCACAGTCCGTCCCTCTGTCCAGACTACCAGAAGGAGCCCCAAGCAGACAGGCACTTTTCTGCCTCCGAGCTCAGAAGTTCCTCTGTGTTCCCTTTCTTAGTCCGACAAACTCTTACTCATCCCTCCAAACCCAGTCCAGGCAGATCCTCCTCAGTCGAGCAGTTACAGGGTGGACCCTGAATCCAGGTGCCTAGATTTGTGTCATCTTCTGCCTCTTACATGCTGTGTGTTCTGGAGAAGGCTGCCTGCCTTCTCTGTGTAGCAAAGTGAAATGATCACGATGGTATTTCTCTCACGGTGTTCTTGTGAGGATTAAATGAGATAATAGTGAGTGCAAGTGCTTGCTCTACATCCTGTGTCTTTCGCTGTGGTTATTATTTTTAGGCTCTTTGCGCCCTTCCCTATTGCCACTCTGTCACACACACCTGCTCGATTCGGAGTCTCAAAGTGCATTTCATCATCTGTTACTAGCTGTTCTTAAGTATTTGTGGACACAGAGATGGTACAGAAGGGATGCTTAGTAGCCACCTTTTGTAGGATTGGCTGCTAAACTTTGAGCAAAAAATTCCAACTCTAAACCACCTTCTGAACCCTGGGTGAAAAGGTTCCAAGGCCCCCAGGAGGGTGAGCTCCAAGGTCAGTGCCAAGCTGCCAGCGTCACATCTCTGGACACAGACTCGGGAAGACGCACATGGGCGCCCGCGTGAGCGGTTGTGAGTGGGCTCTCGTGCATCCCCTAAAGCCTCTCCCTCTAACTCGCTCTGTCCGTCTGTGGCTTCCCATAGTGTGGTGTTGAGAGAGATCCCGAATCTGGGAACAGAGGGAACGTGACTCAATTCGGGTCCGCAGCACAGGAGAGGGGGTACCTGTGTAGGAGTTTGCTATCCCTGGGTTTATGCAAAGGTTTTTTAGAGTCTGGGGTTCAGGGATGCTCAGTGTCCACAGTGCAGCTGGGCCAGGGGTAAAGGCTGGCTCTTTTTGCTCTGATCTGAGCAGAGCACACACGTAACAATGCATTGTGCCAAAAATCGGTAAGTGACCAAAGCGCCCTGGGGGTATGGTGTGGCTTGGGCCCTGGCTGGGAATCCCGGCTCGGCTCACCGCATGACCTTGGGAAAAGTTGCCTTCCCCTCAGTTTCCTCATCTGAGAAAAGGGCTCGCTGCTGAGAGGATCGAAGAGCTCGTGCGTGGAAGCCAAGCAGGGCTCATGGCTGGCGGGCTCCCTGAGAGGCCGGTTCCTTTCCTTAATTTGGTTTAAGCTGCGCCATGGAGTACGCGACCCCCCGCCCCGTCAGCCTCATGCACCCTGAAAACCCAGGGCCCGATTTCCAAACATCAGTGAAATGCAAAATTCCTCAGATGACTTCTCGCTCCACTTAACATTTCCCCGACGACTTCTTTTCCTTTTGCAAACGGAGAATGAAAGGAGGGAAAAAGCAGCATAACCGAACTCAGTGGAGAACCACTTACAAGCGGCTCAGCATGGAAACGGTCCCAGGTGAAGTGTGGGGTGGTGGCTGTTTCTGGAGAGGTGCTGACGTGGCGTCTCCATGGTGCCCTGGTAGCACAAATGCGTTAACAGTTAGACCCTGAGATGTGGGAGCTGGGTTTAATTAGCAAGCCCCGGCCTGCCTCGCAGGAGAGTTTGGGCCACGGTGAGCTGCTGAGGGCCACCTTCTGTTTTATTTCCTTTGTGGATCGTGGGACGAGTCGTTCCCCACCATTTACCTGCTCTCCACTTGGACGAAGTGAGCAGGGGCTGGGGCCCAAGCTGGGAGCTAGCTCCTCAATGCAGTGGACCCTGGAGGCAGCCGGGGCTCCGCGCCCAGACCCGGGGCCGCGCTCACTCTTTCTCTGTGTGTCTTTAGACAAGCCGCTTAATAGCTCTGGTTCCATCAGAGCATCTGAGGTCGTGTGTCTGCAGCTCTAATGTGCACATGAATCATGGGGGGCGCGTGTCTTGTTGAGGTGCAGATTCTGGAGGAGGAGGTCTGGAGTGGGGCCTGAGACGCACACTTTGTCCAGCGAATACCTGGGGGACACTATGCTGCTGGGTCCTGCTCTGGCCCCTGTTCCGAGTAGCTTGGTTCTATTAAGGCTGAGTGCAGTTTGGAAAGGGACAGATGGTGTGCTGTTGAGCGGTTGTATAAGGGAGACACAAACGAGGACATTCATGATCTGTGCAGTTGACCACGAGCCCTGGAAGTACCCAGAGGTCCCTCGAATTGGACGACCTGAATTCTAGCTCACGAACACCTCTGGGGTATCGGGGAGAGGAGGGTAAGGCGGGCCCCAGGCAGGCTGGACTGGAATCTGGGCCCTGCTCTTTCACAGATGTGTGATCATAAACAAATCAACTCAGTTTGCCAGACTGTCAGACGGGTGAATGTCACCGTCACAGGGTGGGCCAGGAGGGGTGGCAAGGTGAAGAGTGTAAAGTGGCTGGCTCAGCTCTGGCACAATCAGATGCTCCTTCCACCCGGTCCTGGTGTGCCCCTGCACGACTGTCCCAACCCTGTATGAGCCTGGCCCAGGCCATCCGCCCAGCAGGGATGACAGCCGTGAGTGGAAGGCCAAGTCCTCGCAGAACCTCTTTAGCTGCACCCACACTTCTGCAGCTGTCGACAGCGTCTGCGCCCCTGAGGACCAGTGGTGCCTCCACTACCATCTGAGGTTCTGAGTCGGACCCGGGTGCCAAGCCTCATCCAGGGAGCCTCGGTCTCATCTACAGTATGTGCTCCTCTGCCTCCTTGCAGGATTCTGGGAGAGCCAGAGAGGAGGGTGATACGATTCAGAGCACCCCTCCGTAGGATGTGCTAGCCCTGGGCTCAGAGGTTGCGTGAAGTGTCCGAATCCTCGCAGTCCCTCGGCACATTTCACCAGGATGGCCGATTTGCAGGTGAGGAGATTGAGGCTCAGAGAGGTTGGGTAACATGCCTGGGGGCTCACAGCTGCTACAGGACTGAGCCAGGGTCCGAGCCACAGGACCCCAACTCCGGGAGGTAGAAAACCCAGCTACTAGGGGGCAGGGGGCAAGGTGGCTGGGTGGGGCCCAAACCACTGCTTGATGGAGGAACAAATGACTTCAGAGTTTTCCTCCTTTGACAACTTCCTGTCCGATCCTCCGGGTGTGCTGTCACCTGCTGTCTCTGGCACCTTTTAATCAAAATCAAGGTTGCAGGATGTTACCACCAAGGTCAACTCCACTGTCCTGGCTCAGTTTCCCCCTGTGTTACAAGGATGACATCACTGTCCCAGGATGGGCTGAGAGGGTGCAGAAACACAGGGATGTGAGGCGCTGACCCACCATGTCAAGGTGTCACCCACCTGTCACCCACCGTCACCCACCTGCTGAGGAAGATGCCCATGGATGGCAGCGCTCCCTGGATCTCCCTTCCCGGGACCCCAGTGCTCTAAACCACACTTCCTTGACCTCCCGGGTCTCAGACAGTCAGGGGCTCAGTCGGAGTCTCCACTGAAGATGGCATGTGTCTCCGGTGCTGATTGGCTGCTGCGTTGTCAGGGGAACCGACCCTAGGGTCCTGTCAATCTCTCTAGCAGGCAGGAGAAAAAGCCCTGAGCATCCAGGGTGCGGGAGGGCAGGCAGGACCATGGGCAGTCATAGACACCGTTGACTCTGCGGCCAGCCTGCGAGGCCCAGGTGGCTACTTCCCAAGGCTAAGGAGGCCCCGCTTCCTGGAGGGCACCAAGTCGCCACTAATCGAGGGGCTGGGGGCTGGGCTCCCCCAGCACGGGCATCTCACCCCTCCACGGTGACCACGGAGGGCACCAGGCCTCAGAATCACACTGAGGAGCCCCCAGGGAGGATACGCAGTGCCCAGGCCTCTGGGGGTGGGGGAGGGGTACACTAGGCCAGTAGGTGGAGTGGCTGGGGGCAGGGAAGAAGGCTGGACTTGGAGACTGACGCCGAGTGACTTGAAGCTCTCTGGCCTCAGCTTTCTCACCTGCAGAATGGGACTGTCCACCTTGAGGGCCCAGGCGGTGTGTCGGAGCGCAGGAGCTGGGAAGCCTGGATTTGGATCTTGGCTCAGCCACTTGGAAGCTGTGCTTTTCTGAGAGGGTGAATTCACCTCTCTGAACCCTGGGGATAACGATGGTGCTTGGGTTTCCTAGAGTTGCCGTGCAGATTCAAGTGAGGTGAGGTAGGCCTGGTGTTAGGCTGCTGCATGGCGGGCACTGGGTGGTTGCTCTTATGTGGGGAGTTGTTCCGGGCTCCGGGAAGGGGTGGGGATGCGAAAGCAGAAACTGAGGGTTGAACAGGGACTTCAGGAGAAGGGGCAGTGGCACCTGGTTCATGCATGTTCTCAGCCACCTCGGTGGCAGCCAAGGTGACGAGTACCACCCCTTCCCACCTGCTGACAGGCACGAGCTCGTCCTCAGCGCCTTCTGATGTTCGTTCACTTAATTTCTTGGTGTTCGAGATGTGCATCACTATCATCTCATCTGTAGGTGACCGCGAGCCTCAGGGACGTAGGGTGTCCTGCCCCGGGTCACGCAGTGGTGGGCAGGTGCTGACGTCCTTGCTCTCCTCCTTCACCCGCAGCCCTCAGGGGGCAGGAGGGGCTCGAGGCCTTGCCTTCCACAGCCGCCTTCTCTTCACGGGCTACAAGTCCAAGGTGCTCTAGGAGGGGCCCCAGGGGGCAGGCCCCAAGTGGCCTTTTCTCCATTCAGCCCAGCCCAGCCCAGCCCAGCGTACCTGCCCCACTCGAGCAGAGCATGTACCCAGGAGATGCAGATGGCTCCAGTGAAGGATGCGAAGGCTGCGGACCTTGGGGCCGCGTGACGGCTCGCTCCACCCTGTTGGTCCCACGGAATCCGCTCTCCTGCGTCACGTGGGATAACACGGAGACAGTATGTGCAGCCCGGTTGACAGGCCCTTTGGCCTGGGTTCTAAGACGAGCCGGCTTAGGAATAAAGACAAAGGGGGTCACTGTGAACAGCTGGGCAGCTACTCTGCACCAGGCGCGGTGCTAGGTGTTTCAAAACCACGATCCCAATTTAACCTGCCCCTGGAGAGAGATCCTGGACGTTTTCCAGATGAGGACGCTGAGCTGTGCGAGGCTGGGTGGCTTTTCAAGTCCCAAAGCTGAGGAGGCAGCGAGGTCTGCTTCCAAAGCTCATGTTGCTGCACAACTCAGCCATTTCCCACGGCCCACCACCAACTAGGGGAACGCGAATCCATGTCTCTTCAATACGCCAGGGCTCAGAGGGACGAAGCATGGCCGTCCGGATCTCCTTTCATTACCAGGAAGCCCAGAACTCGAGAAGCCTACAGTCCAGCCTGTGGGAGGCAGCCTTCTGCCCAGGAAGCCCCGCAGTGAGCAGGACAGAGCTTGTGCCTTGTGGACTGAATCCACTCCTTGCCTGGACGTAGGAACCTCACTGACCAGCTGCCCGCCACCTTCTGGCCTCGATGGTGGGTGCCTTAAGGTCTGGGCTGGAAGGAGCATCGCGGACCATCCACCCCACACTCGATTTCCAACGAGTAGACGATGGTCACAGGAAGCAGATCCTCAGAGCCCCGCAGAGGAGCGACTGAGCTCCCGTCTCCACGAGTATCCGCTGGGGGTTAATTAAGTCAAAACTTTACAAGAAAGGAGGATTGAGACTTGGCTTTTAAAAGTGAACATGAATCCCTTATTGATCCTTTCTTCTTTTTCTCCTCTTTGTGTCTGGGATCCCTGGACTACGCGCGCCGCGGGCTTCTCCCGCAATAGAAATCACGTTAATTAAAATGCTACTTAAGTCGAAAAAGAGGCCTCTCTGCGGAAAGATGGAACGCACCGAGCGGGCTGGGGGCTGGTTTGGGGCTCCACCAACCTAAGGAAGAAGCTTCTGCTGAGAACAGACACTCGGCCCCTTTCTAGGCATCCAGTCCTCACGGCCTCTTGCTCCCAGCGTTGGCTCTGGGGGGGGGTGGCATGGCTCAGGGGACGCGCTGGCTGCTTCCACACCAGGTTGCTCACCCTGTGACCTTGCCACGGTGACCTTGCACCTCACCAGGCCTTGTTTTCCTCCTCTGTTAACTGGGGATCGTAATGCCCTGCAGGAGTAGCTAAAGGATCCTTGTCGCTTAACAGTTGGTGACTTATTTTTAAAATTGTTATAATTTTGGGGGAGGGGATCTTGGTCCTCTTGGGATGCTGTCACAGAATGCCAGAGACCGCGTGGCCTTTCAATAACAGAACCTTGCCTCTCGCTGCCCGGAGGCCGGCCGGGAAGTCTAAGATCAAGGCAGATTCGGTGCTTCCTGGCTCACAGGTGGCGCCTCCTTGCTGTGTCTTCACTTGGTGCAAGGGGCCAGGGATCTGAGGGCGCCAGTGTCATCCGCGAGGGCTCCACCCTCCTGACCACATCACTCCCCAGACCACACCAGCACACGCCCTCAGGTTGGGGGTTAGGTTTCGACGTGTGATTTTGGGTGGACACAGGCGTCATCCCATCCCCAGGAGCCCACAGACTGGGGACACTTGGTAGCTCTGGGACGGGCCTTTCTGTTGGAGAACGTTATTGGCTCCTTACCTGTCATCTCCCGGATGGTGATGCGTCCCTTCCCTCCTGGGCCACCAAACAGCCTGGGGGAGTCCAGGCCTCATGGGGGGGAGCAGCAGTCACTATCAGCGGGAGGGTCCGAGGCGCTGCCACGTGCCTGTGGTGGAGGCTGGACAGCCCCCTTCCTGGGCGCAGCTGGACGTGGGACTCTGTGTCTTACTGTTTCCAGGAGCTTGGGTTCCTGTGGCTCTTGGCTCCTGGTGACGAGAAGTCCTCTCTGCGGCCAACCCCCCAGGCTCTCCTCCTCTTGCTGGGCTCGCCTGATCACGCACACAAGCAGACATCTGCATGTGGCTCGAGGAATCTGCTTCAGAACCGAGTGCGGGTCCTACTCTGGGGCTCCACTGGGTCTTGGTGATAACACGGTGACAGACCAGTCCTGGCTCTGTACAGCGCGGTCACAGGGAGGAGAGGAAATGCATATTCGCCAAGCCTGCAGCTCGGGGCTCACGTTGGCTATAGTCTATTTTGTTTTAATTAAACCCTGTTTCTAACCTATTCTGATATAATCCTCAGAGATGGAGATGAAGGGCTCACAGTTTTTTTTTTAAGTAAGGTGCGTCACTCTCCATTGATCTTGGGGACAACGGGCAAACAGGAGCTCCTGATGTCTTCCTTGTTCAATCAGGATTCAGGTGGGCACAGGTATGACTAGGGTGAAAACCCAGCAATGACTAGTGTCAGCCTCCCTGGGTGGTGTCTGCGACCTTCCACCATCTGTTCCTCACCTGCCGTTTGGTCTCCTTCTCCTCTGCTCCCACTCATAGGCACGCAGGTGACTTCACACCTTGCCACCGCGTTTATTTGCCTGTGCCCCACCCCTCAGGAAAGCCGTTCCCCACTTCTGCACTTATAAATGCCGACAGATGGTCCTCTCCTTCTCGGGTCCTTCCTGCCTCCTGACTGCACGTTTCTCATGCTGCCTTTTAGAAACAAGCCCCCTCTTCTCTCCATGCCGCAGTCTGGCTGGGCACAAAATAACCGGGCCACCACACACCTTGTAGACTCAAACAGCAGCTCTTTATTCTCGACCTCTCACCGGCACTCTACACGAACGTTCTGGGAAAATCCACACCCTCCACCGGGCTCTGCATCCCAAATACTCTCTGAATCCCACGAGAACTCAACGGGAACTCAAGGAGCGGGCGCCTGAGGCAGCAGGATACGCCCTAAACCTAGAACCGCCCTAAACCCGGATCCACCCTGGTCCTTGAGCAGGGTCACCTTTCTCACACATTCATGCAGTGTCACTGCAGATGACCTGGGTCCAAGGCAAGCCCATCTCCACAATGGAGAGCCTCCCTCTAAGCAGCATGGGGTCGGCTGACGAGGAAACTGCCCTGCCTCATTCCTACTTGGCTGTGGCTCTCAGCACTTCCACAGCACCCTCTCCCACAGGGTGAAAGTTGGGTTGCCCCCCCCCCCCCCCCCCCCCCC
>NW_026000185.1:1770965-1788968 GCF_001458135.2 Marmota marmota marmota | reverse complement strand
AGCGCCAAGGGTGGGCAGAATCAGATCCTTCTAGTCCTCTGGCAGCAGGAAAAGAGAAGAGGGGACACTTCTCGGTGGAGTCAGCTCTTGGGAGAACCTTCCTGAAGTCCTTCTCCCCTCTCCTACATCTCATGGGTCAAAATGTGGTCACATGGCCTCACCTGGGCCAGGGAGTCTGGACAGTGTAGTCTTTCAGCCGAGCGCTGAATGTAGGTGCCCCTACTAACAAATACAGGCACTTGGCCACCTTCCCCATGAGCTTACCCACCACGCATACCCAGGGTGGTGGTGAGGGTTGGGAGAGAGCCGAGAGCAATCTGGGAGCAGAGCGTCGAACTCGAGTGCCAATATGCAAGTGTGTTAGTCAGCTGTCTGTGACTATGACAAAATACCTGAGATAAATCAACTTAAAGGAGGAACGCTGTATTCTGGCTCATGATTTTGGAGGTTTCAGTCCAGGATTGGCTGGCTCCGTTGTTTCTGGGCCCATGAGGCAGAACATCATGGCGGGGAGTATGTGGTGGGGCAGAGCTGCTCACTTCATGGTGACCAGGAAGAAGACGGGGCAGGGGCCTGGGACGAGGTCCACTCTTGCGGGGCGTGCTCCTTCTGCTCTACTTCCTGCCACTTGGCCTCACGTCCTCCAGTTTCCCCCACCTCCCAAGAATCCATTGGTCATGAGCCATCGATGGGTGAGCCATTGGAGCCCTTGTGAGCCGATCACTGGGACCCGCTTCTGAACACTGCTTCCCTGGGGACCAAAGCTCCAGCACACGAGCCTTGGGGCAGCCTCCCTGACCCAAACCAGGCCACCCACATCCTTCCCACAGTCGTCTTTGGAGACTGGACTCAGCCTGCCCTGGGGAAGGCCCCGTGGGGCCCGTGCTTTGACCTGGAGTCTCGTGACCTTGGGCACCTGTAGGAGTGGGAGGCTACCGGGGTCCTTCAGGCCCCCGTGATCCGTGTGGGATTCTCACAGAATCACCCTTTCCTAGATCGGTCCCAAGCTATGCATGTTTCTGTTGTCACTAAGCTTCTTACCACTGTCTTTGGCTCCACTTATAAATGTTTAAAAATATTCGCTTGACGCACAGTGGGATTATAGACTCTCTCATTTCCGAAATGAAAAGCAGCTCATGCATTATTCACGAAAAATATTGTATTATTGAACAAAGGATGGGTACGTTCATCCCTTATCATGAATTCCGGTCTTTGCTGCCTTATTAGAAGCTGTGTTCCATGAGGATTTTACTGATGGGGCTTGTAAACAAAGGTCTCCACCTTTGTCCATCAAACTCTCATGGGTTTAGATGGTGAGATTAAGAGATTGTCATAAAATCACCCAATTGCAGGCCTGGGAGGTCATCTAGTCTACCCAAGGCTTGAGTTGCTTCTACCTGTTCCTGCCAGATGCGAATTCAACCTTGGCTTGGACTCTTCTAGGGCCGGGGGACTCAGCACCCTGCATTTCACCTCTGTGGAGTTGGGGGTGTGAAGTTTTGACTCACGTCGGGCTAGAATCTCCTGAGCCGTGGCCTTGACCCACTGGTCTCAGTTACCGTGTGGAATAATCTTCCCTTTGCTCCGTGACAGTCCTTTGGTTATGCGAAGATGGCAACTGTCAAAAGTCACCTGGGGCGTTTCTTTAAGGGCTAACTATCTCCTGATTCTTCAGCCACTGTCCAAAGCAGAGGAGGAGTCCATGGGGCCTCACAAGCCTTGACCCCAGACCCTACTCTTTCCGTTCCGGGCACTGTGACAGGTGTGTTTGTGACTTGTGACACTGAGCTTGCATGCAGCCAGCAGGGTGCAGGGTTCCTGGCCCCCTACCCTCTCCAGCCCGGCTCTGGCCACCCTGTCCTCCTCTGTCTTCATCCTCTTGGATTTGCTATCCTGCTGGTCACCTTCCTGCCTGAAGGCCTCGCTGCCCAGGAGGCTCTCCCTGGGTCACCACCCCTGAGGCCACTGAGCTGCATGGCCAGCTCTCCTGCCACCTACCCAGAGAGGCCTCCGTACGCTCTCTAGAGTACGACCCCAGCCCCACTTCTACCCGTTGCCCCGTGTTGGTCCGTCAGGACTTCTGTGACAGGGTCCCCTACCTGGGTGGCTCATAACCAACAGAAGTTAGCGTGCACAGTCTGGAAGCGGGGAAGCCCGGGTCAAAGTGCCGGCAGGTTCAGTTCTGGGGAGGCCTGCCTTCCGGCTCCCGGATGGCTCTGGAGCCTCCCGTGGGGAGGGGTGGCGCGCTCTGGGTCTCTTTCAGAAGGCACTCATCCTTCATGATCTGATGTCCCCAGTGGCCCCCGGCTCCCTCAGGTCATTGCACTGGGAATTAAGTGGTCGTCGGGCCCATGGGCTTGGTGGGGGTGGCACTCTGCATTCTATTCCCTGCCTTTTCTTTCTGCACTTGCCACTGTTTTAATCTTCTATTAAATCAACAACTCAACAAAGATCGACTGCATCTGCTCTGTGCCAGCTGCTGTTGTGGGCACTCGGGCTGCGCTGGTGAACAAGACGGTGATTCTTGCCTTTATGAAGCTTTTACTCTCGCAGGAAAGATGGGAAATACACCATACACACATGAGTAAATAATCGGGTAGGTTCCGTGGAGTTTGCGAAGTAGAGCAGGAAGAGGGGATGGTGGGTGGCGGTGCGCTGCTTGGCGCTGCTGCCAGGCCGCCTGAGGTGTGGGGTTCGACGCTTGCGGTCTGTGGAATGACCTGTCTTACTTGTGTTTATACTGGTTGCTTGTCCCCCCTCCTCTCTGGAGCGTAAGCTCTGGGAGGGCAGGGACCTCGCGTGGCCAGTCTTCCATCTCCACCTAGGGCCTGGCATGCTGGGGGTGCCGGTGGGGTGTCCACTGCATGACCAAGGCGTGGTCATGAGCACCCAGAGGCCCTGGCCAAGTCGGGGCTGCTGTGGAGTCCACGCTGATGACACCTGCGGGCTGCGGGGCCGGCTGGCTTTCTGGGGCTGCCCCTCCTCCTCTCTTACAGAAAGGTGACAAGAGTGGATCTCCGCCTCCAGCCGAGGCCTCCCACGACTGTGGGGTTGTGGAGCACGCGCTGGCCTCCCCTTCTGCAGACCAAGAGGTTCCAGGTCCTGCAGCTCTGGTGACAGTGCATGGCCGTGGCCCCGGCTCCTTGCCACCAACAGGCATCAGCAGGCCTCATCTCCTGCTGGCTTTCCTGCACCATCCTCAGACCAGAGCTTCCCGAGCAGCACAGGTGAAGGGCCCTGCCCGGGGACGTTCCTCCACCCTCCTCCCCTGAGTGCCGAGTGCCGGGATGGAGCTCCCCTGCGCAGCTGTCTTCCCAGCCTCTCTGAGCCAGTCCAGTTAGGGCCAGTCTGGCTCGGTGATGGGTCCTCCTAGACGGGGCTGAATAAATGGGCAGGAAGCGCTGCATAATTGGCTTTTGCTCCTCAAAGCCAATGGTTATCAAAAAGAACACTTCATTCTGCTTCTTTCACTGCATTTAACGAAAATGTCTTCTGGGGCTTGAGAGGAAGATTAACTCTTTGACTCCCAGATGTTTGGGGGGCCACTGATACTTCTCAGCCTTTCTAGACCAGTTGTGCATTTACAGAGTGCTTTCATACAGATCGCTCGATTCAGTCCCGACATGGAGACCATGCATGTGGCATTGCAGGCCCCTCTGAAGCCAGCAGCCGCGGAGCCATCCATTTTCAAGTCATAGAAAACTCAACTGCAGAGGCATAAAAACAAAGGGAGCCGCCTGGCTTCTCTGAGGCCACGTCCAGGGGAAGAGCCTGTCCAGGAGCAGGGTGACAGTCCCTCTGGCTTCAGTTCTCTGGAATATTTTTTTTTTCCAGTTCTTCTTTATTTTGCAAGTCAGCTTCGTTCTCAGGCTGGCTGCTTTCAGGATTGCACTGGGGTCAGAGCCAAAGCCACACCTTGTCCCTCATGCCCAGGGGCCGAGAGAGCACTTTTCTTTCCAGGATTCTAGCCTGCGACTTGAGACCGGCCTGGGTTGTACCTCTCACCCCTCCTGCCCTGCTGACCGTGGACTGAGAGATGCTCCCTCCTGTGCCTCCGCCCGCCTTGGAGGCAATTTCCCCTGAAGGAGAATGTGCTCTGAGGGAGACGGGGAGGGAGCGGTGCGGGGGAGGCGGCAGCTCATTCTTGGTACAGACTCACTTTAGGGTAGGAACAGCCAAGGTCTGAGCGATTTATAGAGGCCATTTGGTAATGGAGCAGAGACCAGATTCGGACATCTTTGTATTCAGACCTCTTTCCAAACATCCAATTCTCTGTGCCCTTTGCTGATGCTGTTTGTGACCTTCCTTTTGTCAGAGGCTGGGACAGCAGAGTTAGATATTAGGAGTGAGAGAAGGTCCTCCTCTTGTCTCGCTGATACCAACAATTCTACATAATGATCTTCTTTTGGGTTACAGTATTGTTCACTCATTCAAAAACACATGTTCATTGAGCTGGGAACATTGGCTGGCTCGGCCCATCTGGAAACCTGTCTGTTAATCAGGAGTCTTTTAGTTGCCTGTCATATAAATTTCTTCAAGTTCGCTTCGGCAAAAGAGGGAGGGGGATTTATCCTAGGGATACAGGATTCTGCATCCTGTTCCCTATTCTCCTACAAATTACAGCATCATCCTGTATGACAGTGTGTTTAATAACGGTACGCACCTTGCTTATTTGAACATACTGATTGACACGCGCGGCCTTGCAGGCTCTTTGGTAGATCACCCGTGTCTTCCTGGGTGAATGCTCTTTTACTGTCATTATATTTGGGTTTAGGGAACTTCAAATAAAATCTAACCCCATTTGCATGCGCTTCCAGCTAGCTCATTTAGGCTTAATTAGATGGATGTATTCAAGAACAGTGAAGGGACTGAAAAATTCTCAGGGAAAAAAAAAAAAAGACCCAGGATGAATTGGAAAGCTGGAGAGCAGACTCTGCTCATCATGGGCTTAGGCATTCCGTGGCTGTGACCTCAATCGCGTGCCCGAGTTGTCCTGAGCTTGCAGTTCCAGCCCAACCCACAGGTGCCAGCTCAGCCCTTCGCAGGCTCCGAGGAGACCCGCTGGTTTCACAAATCCTCCTCTACTCGGCTCCACAGAGGAGCGGGGACCATGCGAAAGTCCCTTGGCACTCGAGTGTCCGGGCACCATTGAGACAGGGCAGGGCGATGTCTCCTTCACATTCTCCACAGAGACCCTCGTTCCCTGTGGGGCACGGTGAGAGTCGCCTTCTCGTCCTCCGGATCAGATCATCTTGAAGGATCCCTTCCAGCCACGCTCTTCCTACGTTCCTCCTCCTTCCAGAAGGAGGGAGACCAACGTCTGGGTGACTGGACTCAGTTCCTCTCTAGCTTCCCTAGTGATTCCGGGAGCTCTTCCGCTCCAGCCTGGCAGCACGGGAGCCCGCAGGGAGCTGGCTGGGGCTGTGGACTCGGCCCCCAGCAGATCCTGTGTGGCAGCCTGCAGCTCAGGAATGATTCTCCGGGTCATTCCCGTGTACACCAAAGGCGGAGGAGCTCTGCTGGGGAAACTGCTTCGGTTTCTCTGCAGGACTTGGCCGCAATCACTGGATGGTCCCTGTGTCTGGGAGGAAGGCCAAGGTCTTGGCTGCTCATGTTCTCCATCTTCTGTGGAAGGGCTGGAGTCTGGGGGTATTCAGTAGCCGATGGATGGATGGATGGATGGATGGATGGAGAAATCAAGTGTATGTGCTTGTCGGGGTGGGGGTTCAGTCCTAGTGGGAAAATTTTAGGACAGAAAGGAAAGAAACGCCTTTGAGCAGTCTTGTGGCATCTGGTGTTTCTCGACTGTCCAGCTTGGGGGAGACAGTTGACGTCCATCATTTGCCCACTGACCTCACTAGGTGAATATGGACACTACCACATTGCAGGTGTAAAGTTCTCTCTCTCTCCTGCCCTAGTGCCACTTGGTACTGGCATGAGCTTGGGCTTTCCAAAGAACCCTACCATGCTTGCTCTCTGAATCTGTGGGTGCCGTCCCTCCCCTGTCCTTCTGTCTCGAAGGTTAGATAGGGTTCGCTGTTTGTGTTGCACCCACAAGGCCAGCTGGGAGTGCTGGGGACTGGCCACGCCCAGGAGTAGCTCTCAACCAGCAGTGAGCCCGACCTGGTGAGCCCATGCCCCTTGGTGGGGTCACTGGGTGGCATGCTCCGGCCAACTCCCAGAGTCCCTTTTGGGATGGAGCCCAGGGCCACCCAGTGGTGACCTGCAATCCACACGGCATTGGTCGCCTCCTGGCCCTGCCCCTCCCCGTGGCTCCCCTTCTGTTTTCTGACATCTCCCCAGAAATATGTCGTCTGCATTCAAATCCTTCTCTCCAGTCTCCTTTTAGGAAACCAAACGGGGGACAGAATGTGCTAGGCAGCAGCAGCCGCAGGCAGGCATTCTGGGGCCTGGGGCTGGGATAAGCGGCTCGGGCTTTTCTCTCTTACTCTTGACCATGACCCTAGGAAGCAGGTGCCCACCCCATGTCCTGGGGAGGGAAAAGAGGCAAAGTGAGGCCAAGTCTCCCCCAGCCTGCAGGGATACAGCAAGGCTCAGGCCTGCTTCTGTGTGACATCGAATCTCAGTTATTAAATACTTGCTCCTTAAGATTATTTGGAAGATCACCTCGGATGGTGCCTCAGAAGATTTTTGGAAAAAAAACTAGAAGTTGGTCAGCACGGCATTTCTAGAATGAGCCAGTGTTGTTTCCAAGGGGGCTGGGACACGTCCAGCGGGGCTCGGGCTTCCAGGGCTCTGCTGGGAGAGGTGGCCCTTCCTCCTGTGAGGGCTCAAAGGGAGCAGGGGAGGTGGAGATGCCAGGTCCAGGGAGGCTGGACAATGCCCAGAGAAAGCAGGATGATCTGGGTTTCTCTGTGGACAGTCCAGGCGTGCAGGGGACTTGGGCACTGGGGCACAGGAAAGGCCATGGCAGACAGATGGGGAGAGGGAAGGGGAACTACCTGCCACCCACCGCAGCTGCAGGGCCACTTCCACATGGAGCGTCCAGGTCCACTCTGGATGGCAGTGTGGCAGGCAGGCTTCTCCTCACGTGTCTCTCTTACTGACTGGTCGTGGTTTTCTGGAGCCCTGTGCAGGGGGCGAATCTGAGGCTGCTTCCCACCTCAGAGCCAATGAGACCCACAGTCGGTTAGTGACGTCTGCCTGGGGCACTGGAGGAACAGACCGAATTTAGAAAGAGCCAGAAGAATCCTCTGGGGACCAAAGGCACATTTACAGTTGGAGAAGGCATTCACTTTCCAAAAGCATAGTCCCCCCCAGCCCCTGGCCCACCCAAATAGAGAGTTTATCTTTAATTTGGACCTACGTGGCAAACCTAGGCAAAGTGCAGAATTACAGCTTCACTCTAACTTCCTGGGGCAAGGACGAGGGCAATCCAGAGGTGCCAGGGGCCGGGTTGAGTGACACTGACCTTCTGGTGCGTACCCTCTGCGTGGGGTGGGCTGTGAAGCCGCACGGTCATAGGGCAGCCCTTTCTGAGCCTGTGAGCTCCTCTTTCAGGAGCTCCTTGGTCTCATCAAAGTGGCCGTGGGACAAGTTCTGACACGGAAGTTTTGTTTTCTTGGCTTTGTGCAGATGGAGAGGGAGGCAGGGAGTCCCCAGATCTGGGTGAAGGGCGCACCCACCTACGAGGAAGGCTGGACTGTCTCTAGATAATGCCGTGGCTCCTGCCGGCCTTGGGAGCTCGGGAAGAACCTGCAGCCTCTCAGTTTCCCGAGGCTCTGCGCAGTACCGGGTGGCGGGAGGATTCAGACTCACGCGTCTAGTCCAGCCCATCCTCCTCATCTCACGGTACGTGGTGAGGTTCTCCAGATTCCAAAGGAAACACAGTTCCAATTTCCTTTAAGTAAGGACGTGCCCAGGACATTTGGGTGGGGTCAGGTGGAAAGGACTCACCGTGAAATCACACTGGGACACGTTCTCTTTGTGCGTAAGTAATAGTTGCCAGGTCAGGTGGTCAACGTGTGATCCGCACCAAGGTTCTATGGCAAGAAACGGCTTTCCTAAAATGAGCCATGTTTCCAGGAAGCTAAGGGGTGGGTATCTTTCTCTTAGTGCCAAAGGACGGTCTGAAAGCTCAGTCAGACGTGGTCCTGCTTTAGGAAGAGGGTGGAGCGTGGATTTCTTTGGGTTGCGAGTAGATGCCTGGAAATAGAGAAGGCTGAGGCTGAGCAGGGAAGGTGGGAAACAATGCCAGGATCGATTAGCCATGTCTGCCGTGGGCAGAGGAGGGGAGGAACAAGTCTGCACACACGTGCCATCTGTTCTCCAGGAGAAAGTGTTCTAAGGAAAAAAAAAAACAAAAACCAGGCAGGTAGAAGAGACACCATCTGTCCCTCAAGTGGGAAAGAGCTGGACGAAGTCCATCCTGACTGGCCATCCCGGGAGGAAAACTTTTGATTTAGACCTGGCAGACTCCAGAGAAAGCTAGTCTCTCCTTCCCCCAGAGGTCCTCAGAGGATGAGCCAAAGCACCGTTTAAAAGCTCATGCAGATGAGGTTTTCGGGAGAGGAGGGACAGGGGAGGAGCAGGCGTTGTCTTGGGGCGCTGGCGATGACCGGCAGGCCTGGAAAGGAGACGGCTCTGTGGAGCCGCGTCAAGAGCGGGGCTGTGATTCCCCTGGGGTTCCGGCTTCCTCCAGAGCAGTGCACGGAGGAGTCGACGCCACCTTGGATATGGGTTCAGATGCTGACCCCACCATGGAGCTGGTGACCTTGGATGGGACATTTGAACCCTTGAAGATTTGTTTTCTTCCTGTGTAAATTTAAATCTAAAAACCCCACAAAGGCCACTTAACTCAGAAGAATCGGCCAGAGTGGAACAGTAAGGCGCCCATGCAAACCAGCATGGGTATACCAGCAGCCTTAGGCACATAGTAGGTGTCCAATACTGTGAACAGAGAAAGGGAAGATCGATTAAGCCAGAGTGCCCTGGGTTTTGCTGCCTCTTTTGCTCCCGTCTGGAAGGTCCTGGACCCTTCTTCTCAGAGGTCATGCCTTGCAGAATGTCTCTAGAGCACAGAGAGCCTAGTGCAGATTTGGGTGGCTCCAGTCACTCGAGCACCTCTATGAATTCGAGAGACTGCTGAAGAAGTGGGGGAAATCTGGGTGGTCCAAGTGCACGTCCAAGGACTTGACTTAGCCCAGCCGTCTAGGTTACCCAATCCCCTTCTTCACGAATGTTCTGATGCTGGAGTTTTAGTCTGTGGATTTCCTGCAGATGGAAGAGGGAGACGAGGATCCCCACCCTGGCCAGGTCTCTGTGAAGTGTCTGGGTGGGGATCATGGCAGATGCCTTCTGACTAGCTTGTTCTTTCAGGTGCCAAGTTCTGGATGTCATTTTTGGAGTTCCCGAGTCATATGCCTTTATAGACCAGGGGACATGAGGTTTCTATCAGAGCCACGGAAGGCACCAGTTAGAGGTCTGGGCTTGGCTGGGCAGCCCTCACCCAAGAGCTGCATCAACAGCCGGAAAGTCTGCGCAGAGCCTGGGTCCACAGCCCGTCACCTTCATGGTACGCAGATTGCTGGCAGCGAGGGGTGGAGAACTGGGTCCTCCTCCTTGGGTTCCCACATCTTCCACTCTGGCTGCAGGTGACTGTGCTTCTGTGACAATAATCCATCTAAGTGGATTTTCTGCTGTCCTGCACCAAGATCCACCCACCATCGTCCGTCTTTGGCCCTGACCGTGAGGAGGTCAGCTCCCTATGGTCCTTCCTCACTTTGGAGTTTGAACCTCGTTGTTGTTTCTTTCTTTCTTCTTCCCCTGCCTGGCTGAGAAGAGAGGGTCAAGCCTGGTCCCTGGGGCTGCCTGGTGCCGTCTGTCTCCTTGCCAACCCAGAAGGCCCGGAGGTCCCTGTCTGGAGTGGGCGTCCAGGAGGCCTCGGTGCTGGGTGCATTTGAATCTTTTGCCCGTGCAGGAGGAGGCCCTGTCCTCGGGGCCTCTCTGAGCGGGATGTGGCCCTGGAGGCCTTCCCCACGGGCGGTCAAGGGAGAAGCCAACGCTGCGTTTTCTGTTTCCTGGCGGCAGCCTTGCTTTCCTGCCCTCTCTGGGGAAATTAGCTGCTGGCGTGGACAGAGGGAAAATAAACAGGACTAACCTGAAATATGCATTAGAGTTCAGCTATTTTTGGAGGTTTTCAAGATCGAAATGGCTGAAGTCTCACCAGTTCCCATCTGCCCTGAATTAACCTTGAGGTTTTGTGGGGGGAAGCGGGGGGCCGGGCACGTCGGAACACTCGGCTGAGACTCACATGATTTGTGGATCTGGGAGAAAGAATTGTGGCCGGGAAGGGGCCATCCCTCTTGTGGGTAGCTCTGAGAGGAGATGGAGAAGGCGGCGGTGTAGGGAGGTACCTGGGCTTGGAACCCAAAGGGGGAGACTGGGGCGTCCCCGCTATGGCGCTGATGGGGTTTCTCCTGGGGACAAAGTTGGAACTTCCATCCTGCAGAAAGGGGAAGGGCAGGGTCTACCCAACTGACACAGAGTTCTCTCCTTTTGGAGTGAGGAAAACATTTTAGAACTGAACAGTAAAACACGAAATGCCACTGAATTGTTTGCCTTAAATTGGCCGGTGGTGGTTTTGTGTTGGGTGGTTGATTTTGTGTTGGGTGGTTGATTTTGTGTTGGGTGGTTGATTTTGTGTTAGGTGGTTGATTTTGTGTTAGGTGGTTGGTTTGTGTTGGGTGGTTGGTTTGTGTTGGGTGGTTGGTTTTGTTGTGTTGGGTGGTTGGTTTTGTTGTGTTGGGTGGTTGGTTTTGTGTTGGGTGGTTGGTTTTGTGTTGGGTGGTTGGTTTTGTGTTAGGCAGATAATCCAAAAGCAAAAGCGACAGAAAAGGGGGTCATGGCGCAATGCAGTGGTCCCCCGGATCCTGGCTGCGCCCTGGGGTCTCGGGGAGCTTGAGCCTGACTCCTGGTCAAGCCCTCGGCAGATTCTAGCCTCGGCCGGGGAAGGGTGCCTCAGGAGCCTCTGGGCTCTGCCAACGTGCTCCCCGATCCGAGCCTGAGTCGAGTCCCCCTCTTCCCCTTGTCTTTTAGGTGGTCTTTGCTGATCGCACAGGAAGAGCCCTGCAGTTGTCGTGGGAGGCGAGGGCAGGAGGGACGGGGAACTTGTGGCCTGAGCGGAAGGGGCAGGAGCTTCCAGGTTCCTTTCCTGTCAGCCCCGCCCAGCCCCAGGCGAGCTGGCCCCTCCAGCTGCAGGAAAACGCTCCTCAGGGCTGCGGCGCTTCGCCTCAGCATATTTAGTACTTAAAATCGCACTAAGCACCGAGCACTTGAAGGCATCAGACTTAAACGGATTCCACTCGACTCGCATGCTCCCCCGGGGCCCCAGCTGTTTGGCTGGATGCTGATAACCAGGAGGGAACCCCGGGCCCAGTGCTGGAGCTCACCGCTGCATGCTGTTGTGAAAGAGGCAATGGTGCCCAGGCCCTCGGTGCCAGGGTGGACAAGCCACTGCGTGCCAGGCCCCTCCTGTCCCAAGATGGGAGTCGTTTTATTCCATCGCAGTGGAGGCTGCTGAGCCTCGGCCGGCGGAGTCAGTCACCCGCTCTGGGTCACACCTTGGAGAAGCGACTGGGCCAGGGCCTCGGCCCCGACCACCTCCTTTCACTGCTTGTTTCTGGGGCCAGCTCTGACCTCAGTTCACAGGGGACCTGAGCAGGTGGGAGATGGCAACTCAAAGAGAAAGACCTTGGCCTGCGGGTCAGGAGCTCTCCTGCCCAGCAGGCAGCAAGGGCCACGTGTGTGGCTCCATGCCTTGAAATTAATTAAAATGGCATAAAATTAAAAACATTAATTTCTCAGCCACATTTCAAGTGCGCAGCAGCCATCTGTGGTTGGTGGCCACCCACGGGACAGTTCAGAATGTTCCCACCTTTCCAGGGAGTTCAAAGCTAGACCTTTGGACCAACCTCAAGTTCCCAGTGGGTCCCAGCTCAACTTTCTGTCCATTCTTTTTTTTTTGGGGGGGGGGAGTTGGTGGTGCTGGGGATTGAACCCAGGCGGATGCTTTAACACTGAGCTGCATTCCCAGTCCTTTTTATTTTTATTTCGAATCAGGCTCTTACTATGTTGCTGAGGCTGGCCTTGAACTTGCGATCCTCCTGCCTCAGCCTCCAGGGTCTAGCTGGCTTGTTTTTCTCTATGGCACTTGTGTGTTAGTGTTTTCTTTGCTGGAGTGACACGCTAACACACAATGGCGTAAAACACACACTCAGTACTTAGAGTTCTGGGGTTCAGGCTCTGAAAGGGGCTCACAGGACTATGCCCGGGGCAGGCCATGCTGTGTTACTTCCTAAACGCTCTGGGGAGGGTCTGTTTCCTGCCTTTCCCAGCCTCGAGAGGCCTCCACATCCCTCAGCTCAGGGCCCTTCCTGCATCTTTGAAGTCAGCCATGAGCATCCAGGTCTTTCCTGCATCTCACCAGCCTGACCTTCTCTCTCTGTCTCTCTCCCACACTTAAGGACCCTGGTGAGGACATCGAGCCACTTTGGGACTCAGGATCCTCTGTTTTTCAAGGCTGGCTCATCTGCAACCTGAACTCCGTCATTAGTTCCCTTTGCTGTGTGACATAAGGTAGCCACAGGCTTTGGGAAGTAAGAGGCAGATATCTCTGGGAGGCCATCTTGGGGTGTATGTCTATGAGGGTGGAGGAGGCCCGGTGGCTGAGAGGCCAAGCTTGTGGCTTGAGAACCAGTAGAGGTGGGAGGGTCAGCGGAGGGACTTTCTGGAACCAGACTACCTGGCTGTGGGGCTTGCTCTGGGACTTTGCCCAAACATCTCTGAGCCTCGGTTTTCTCACCCATAAGTAAGTGGAGACGGTGCAGGATGCTCCCCTGGCAGAGGCGGGGCGAGGATTAGAAAAGATAATGCGTGTGAAGTCTTGGCAGATAGTAAACCTCAAATGTCAGTTACCATTTGGAAGCTAAAAATGCCTTCCCATTACCGCGTGAGTGCGTTCTAAATCTGAGATGGCTCCAAATTCCATTTATGTCGAGAACCGTTCTGTTCCCCACCCCTGTGTGTGTGATGGCCTCTCCGAGTCGGATGGTCATTGAGCTCTGTGTGGAAGGGGCTCCTGCCTCTTCAGAAGTGGCCCAGAGCCTCGCCTCTGCTGCGTGCCTAGATGAGGGGACCCGGCCGCAGGCAGGCTGTGCTTCTAGGAGCCTAATAGAAACACTTTATTATCTTGACTGCAGCGAAATCAGCTCGTGCTGACGTCTTTCAGGAAATTCCCAGAATTCCTGGGTTACAGGGGAATCTCTTTGGACCATTCTAATGATGCTTGTGTCCTCTCCGTAATGGTCTGCTAAAATATTCATCCCAGTTTAAATGACCCAGAGACAGCAGTTCCACTATATTTTAAATAAAAACACTTTTGAATAAGTCATGCTGCACGCAGTGCCGTATTTGATGGGGTGAACCACCTCCGCTGGCGTTTCACCCTCCGGAGCTCACTGTGGCCCTGGGTGCCTCCCAGGTGCTTGGCCTCAGTTCTTCTCCTGCCCCATCTCTGCACCAGAGGCTCACCTTGCTCACTGTTCTGCATTGGCTTTGCCCTCTCCTCTCCCTCCTCCCAAGTTTATCATATTTTTGACATCGTCCTGTATTGCTAGAGAGAGGAGTATTTCGTCGCATGGATAAACCGTCCTGTGTCTTACCAATCACACACGTACAGTTTCTGCGTCACCCCCGCTGATTCACGCTGTTCCTGATGCTGCGAGTGACCTTCACGCGTGCCACCGGAGGATCACAGCGGAGTTGCTGGGTCACACCGTGTGCATTTTTTACGTGAAAAGATTGTGCCAACCTGCTCTTGAAAGATGTTTATGCATTTCTCATCTCACAAGCAATTAGGAAAGGGACTGTTTCCCCACAATCTCAACGCCACAATTTGTTATCAAACATGTTGATTTTTGCCAATTAGAAGTTAAAAATATGTTGCTATAGTTTTCATTTGCGTTTATCTTGTAATTAGTGTGGGGGAGCATATTTTCCTATGTTTGAGAACCACTTACGTTTTCTCTTCTTTTTTTTTTATTTGCAGTCCCGGAGCCTCGTGCATGCTAGGCAAGTGCTCTACCACTGAGCCACACCCCTAGCCCCTATATTTTCTTATTTGAAGGAAATGTGTCCATTTTTTAATCGAGTGGTTGGTCTTTTTTATACTGGTTTATAGGCTTTCTTTATTTTTAGGAAATGACCGTTTCTTCTGGTTCACAAAAATATTCCCCCTGAGTTTTTTTTATGTCTTTTTTTTAAAATAATGACTTTATTTTATTTATTTTTCAATGTGGTGCTGAGCATCGAACCCAGTGCCTCGCACATGCTAGGCTCCACCACTGAGCCACCACCCAGCCCTTTTTATATCTTTTAATATTATTGCTTTTCAAGGCAGAAATTGCTTATTTTATTTGTTTAAATGTGCCTCTCATATATGGATTGGGAATTTTAAGTAGTCCTTAATCTTTCTTTTCATCAAGAGTTTATAAAAGGAAATCTACCCTTTCTTTTAGTGTTTTAACAGTTCTATTATCTTATGTTTTGATCCTTTACCCATCTGGAATTCGTTTTTCTGCAAGGATGAAATAAGGATTTGACTTTATATCTCTCCAGATGGCACCCAGTTGTTACCATCAGGGAGCACCCGTCTCTCCCGACAGCACCCAGGACGTTGTGCACTAACACCGCGTTTTCTGTTCCGAGGTTCTCTACCCTTTGAGGCACTTCATTTGGTCTTGGGAGACCTCCAGTGCGTTCATCCCAAGTGCTCCAAAGCACAGGGAAGCAGATTCTGCTCAGCTGGCCGACATAGACTTTGCCGGTGGCTTCTATCTGGGAATAAACTCAGGCTCGGGATGGGGACTAATTGGAAAGAAGGGCACAGGGGTTAAAGAATTCCTCCCTCCTGTTAGGCACAATCACCTCCCTCAGGACTCAGAGGTTTCAAATGGCCACACTGGAGAGTCGGAGTGAAGAATGAGTTGACCTCACTGTCTTGCAGAGACAGATGATGATCATAATGACAATATCGATGCTTAGAAACCACCAGCCTGGTGTGCTGGGCAGTTTAAGTAGGTAGTTTCCCTGATCTTTACAGCACCTGGTAAATTAGCGTTTTCATTCTCTCATCACTTTAAGAGGGTAGTGGAGATGCTATGAGGTAGAGAAGGGTTTTGGACTCGGATATGACTGACTTCAAATCTGGACTCTTATCCACTCCGTTGCAGGGTCTTGGGGACAACGTAGCCAGTGAAGTCACACGTCTTCATTAATTCATTCCGTATTCCCTTGGTCATTACTAACAGGAGCCAGAAAATCACGAATCTTTAAGGACAGGCAGGAAACATGGGTGGAAGTTGCCCAGATGGAATGTCACAGGAGGTGACGAGAAAGGTGGCGAGTGAGTGTGCATTTTGTATCCCCGTCCAGCCCACTGTGGCCGTGGGACAAGACAAGCCCAGGATTGCCCAATCTGAAGGCTTACCAGGGGAACCCGGCGTCTAGATTTTTATATGAAACCTCCCAGTTTTTCTGTGTCAACAAATCCTATGTGAGGCATGTTCTTTGGAAACGTGTACTTAATTCTGAAAGCTTCCTTAGAGACGGTGCATTAAAAGCGCAGCTTATCCACTGGGTATGACTCAGCAGTGGGAAGGAGTGGATTCCTGACGTGCCCAGAGCATGAGTGAATCCCGGGAGCAGTGGCTGGGCACAAGACGCCGGACACAACGGGGGACATGTGACATGCATTCATTATTTGAAATTCTAGAACAGACAGAATCAACCTAGGATGAGGGTGGAGCAACCGTGCAGGGAACCAGGCCGCTTCATGGGGACAGTCATATTCACAGCTGGACAGGACTTTGGATTCTGTTGATACATGCAGTTTTCAGAACCCCAATCAAATGTCCACTTGAAACGTGTGTGCTTACATTTCTGTGTAAATCAGATACAAAAGATCCGTAGGCAAACCGTTGAAGCCTAGTTGGGAAACTCTAGATGTGATGTGTTTACGAGGAAGTACACCCACACCTGCAATTTACTTTGAAATGAACCAAGAAGAAGATAAATTGATGGATGGGTAGAGGGAGGAAAAGATGGGTGGATTGGTAAAACAAGTTTAGTAAAATGTTAATGGATCAAGGTGGCCATGTGTTTAAAAATGTTCATAGCAACGTGTTGGGAAAAATTAGAAAAATAAAGCGCAAAAAAAGAAAAAAACCCAAACCTGTGTCTGAGCACATGTGCACACACACCTATGGGTTAGGTCTGGCTCGGGGACACTGGCTTTTGGGTTTTGCTCTGTGCCGTCCCACTCCTGCCCCCGTCACATGCTGTGAGCTGAGCGCGTTGGTGGTTCGGGCACTGCTGCTGCGGCTCCCAGCTCTTTGTTCTTCATCCGCCGCTGAGCGCGGGCTTGATGGAGCTGGCATGGTTCAGTGAGTGCAGGTGGGAGAGAATCCATCAGCGGATGACATCATTAACATTTCTGCAGCTCGATCTGTCTGAGATGGGAGTGCAGCCTGGCCTCTTTCTCATTAATCAAGGGCAGAGAAGAAAACCATTTTGGCAACACAGCACTTTAGCCCCTTCTGCTAATCCATCTTCCTGCATTGACACTCTTCCCACGCCACATTTAAATTCAGGGGAGATGGAGATTAGCCCAGAGCCATCCCTTCATTAGGGAGCCGGGTTTATGAAGAGCGTTTGCAGGTGGCAATGCTGTCCCCTGCTCTGGCCGAGCACTCGTAACCTTGACCCGCAGCGGCACTTCCACGCCAGTGGCTGGCTGTGCTCAGTGCCCACCTGAGGCCCTTGTCTGTGTTTGGGATGGTGGAGAATATGAGCAAGCTGTGTCCACCCTGGAGGGACCAGGAGAGAGCAGCTTCCCCTCTAAACACAACTTCTAAAAGTGGCACCTTTTCAATAATTTAAAGACGCAATTTATTGTCATAACAACTGTTAAGACCAGGAGGAATACAAATGAGAGGAAGCCAGGGCCAGTCTTGTAAATACGTGATTGACTCATCAGAGGTCAAACCTGGAGACGTTTCAAGACTGCAGACAAAGGTAGCCTCTTTTTATACCCCTGTGCCAAGCTTGTTGAATTATTCACTGAATTATATACTCCCCCTCCTTGAAGGAGAATATCACCAATGATGTCATGCTTTTGACTTGCTTTGGCTAGTAAAATGTGAGCAGAAGTGACATGAGTCACTTCCAAGCAGAAGATTTAAGAACCATGTTCTCTTTTCCCTTTGCCAAAGTGCTGTCCCAGATCTCAACTGCTCCAGCAGCCCAGGTCCCAGAGAAGAGATGTGGAGCAGAGTCGCAGCGACCTGGATAGATAGGATCAAGAAACAATGATTTGTGATTGTTAAGTCACTGAGCGATGGAGGGCCTTTTGTTACTGCAGCATTGTCTGGCCTCTCCTAACTGATACTCTCCCAAGACATCAGAGGTGCTCTCCTGGTCCCGTGCCTCGGATACCATCCTCTTACCATAAAACCTTCTCCATAAAACTCTGCTTGTCTGAAATCATAAGAAGTACACAGTATAAGATTCCCTGGATAAAGAGAAGACGATGTGATTCGGGCTTTGAAAGGGTGCATATTATGGGAAGAAGGGGGTGGGCTGGTGGAGCCGGGAGGGCCATTAGTCACAGGGACCATGGGGCAATACAGGGACTGGTCCAGGCCTGAACAAGCTGAGCTCTCACCCTGGCCTGTTCTTCACTAGCTGCGTGGCACCGAGTCGACCTGTGGCCTCTGTGATCCCCTTCACACCTGCTGGAAGGACAAAGTCAGTTGTGGGACCAACCATCAGGGTGGTGGTTGGTCATCTCCTCCTCCTCCTCCTCCTCCTCCTGCTCCTGCTCCTCTCCTCCTCCTGCTGCTCCTCCTCCTCCTCCTGCTCCTCCTCCTCCTCCTCCTCCTGCTCCTCCTCCTGCTCCTCCTCCCACTCCTCCTCCTCCTCCTC
>NW_026000185.1:1725579-1770945 GCF_001458135.2 Marmota marmota marmota | reverse complement strand
AAAAAAAAAAAAAAAAAAAAATATATATATATATATATATATAAACTTGTAAAGAAAAAAAATTAAAATTATAGCAGGAACTGATTTTACTCTCTACAAAATGTGAATTAAGATTTGTGATGAATAATGCACATTGTTTTTGAATAGGGCATTGTTTTCCCGGCAATCTGTAACCATCCGTCAATTGCATTAAGCATGAGTGGTGTTTTGTGATGTCTGTGCCGATTGTGAGGTGAGGGAAAACCAGCTGTGGTTTCTCTTGGTGACGAAGTCGTCATCAGGTGACTCTGTTGGGGTGTCCACCTTCAGAGGAGGAAGACTTTCAGTTAGTGGTTCACTCACTTTCCCCCCTTGAGCTTCGTGGACTCCCTAGCTTGTGCCCAGGACTTTGGAGGATCCTGTGGGATTAAGAACCTCTGAACCAGCTGAATTTTCTTGAGGAAGGCTCATTCCTTCTCTGAGCCTCAATGTCCTCAACTGGGAAATAGGCCCATTGCCCTTGATGTTGTTCCTCAGTGTGGGATCAGGGTCTCTTAAGGTGAGCAGCCCTGTAGGGTCTGCATGGTGGACAATGGACTTCAAGGATTAGGACCAGGTAGGAAAGAGCACAACTTCCTGTTTTACTCCAAATCCTGTGAAATAACAAGAGGGGGTGAAGGGAGCAGAGGATGGGAGAACATATAAAGCAACAGAACGGAAAACAAGAACCAGCGTCGTTCACCAGCCCAGCCTCTTCAGGTGTTCTCTGCAGGTTGAAACCAGATTATGAATTTGTAGAAAGAAACTTTGGAAACCACGAAACAAACAAATCAATGTTTTTTTTTTTTTTTTTGGTGCCAGGGATTAAATCTAGGGGTGCTTAACCATTGAGCCACATCCTTAGTTCTTTTTAATATTTTATTTAGAGACAGGTCTCACTACGTTGCTTAGGGCCTTGCTGAGTTGCTGAGGCTGGCTCTGAATTTGCAATCTTCCTGTCCCAGCCTCCTGAGCTGCTGGGGTGACAGGCCTGTGCCACTCTGTGAAACAGATATAGAAGTGCATGTAACTTTAGAGAGCCCTTACCTGGTGGTAAGATCTGCCCTTGCTTTTTCACAGTAGCCCTGTGAGGTAGGTTTTGCCATTATCTCTGTTTTATGGTCAGGTACGTGAGGTCCAGTGACTGGATTTACCTTGCCCACGATCACACAGTCAGAGACAGTTGAGGTGTCTGCCTGCCTGGCTTCGAAGCCCAGGACCTGGGTCTCCTGCACAGTCATGAACTGATGAGTTTAATTCACGTGCAGGAAGAAGCCGGATTTCTTGCTTTCTTTTGTCCCACTAGAATCTGCAAGCTTAAGGAACAAACACGAAACCCGTTCTGACACGGCTTCTGCATCTGGAAACCTTTGGGCTGTATCCTGGGGTCGGGATAATGAGGTCCTCACTAACCCTCAGGTTATCAGTGCAGGTGGGGGCTCTCTGGCTCTGAGGCTGTGGGGGGGGGGAACCCTCCCCAACCCGTTAGGGAACATCTGCATCTGAGTACGATTACCTCACCGTTTCTCTCCAGCTCTTCTCTGAACACCATTTGCCCTAAAAATACACTTTGACATTATGCACAAACATCGAAGAGACATTTACTTGGCCCTGACCTTTGTATGGTTCCTGCTTAAAAGGGATTCAGTGACACACAAATGGGACTGAATTATTTATAGGTCCAAGGGGGAATCAAAGTTGCTTTTATTCCTATTGAAAGTGTATCCGAAGGTAAAGGAGAGCCAAGCAGCCCCGGCTCCTCACACAGGGACTCCAGTTAGACTCAAGGGTGCTAATTAAAGTTGGGGGTGCCCTCTCTGCCCGGATCTTTGGAAATCTCCATAAACCAGGACTGTTGTTCCTTTCTAACACCTTGTCGGGGACAAGGGTCTGCCCCCTTCTTGACAGGAAGTTTCCGGTGTGAGCATAGACGATAAAGAGTATCTATGGGCTGGGGACACTTGAGAGGTGGTTCATTCATACATTTTTAAAAAAAAAAATTTGTGTCAACTGAGGCCGAGTGGACACTGGAAAGGAAGAGACAAATGTATTAACTAACTTTCCCCCAAATTCAGCAAATATTTGCTTACTGCCTTCTCTTGGCAGGTTTGGTTTCAGTCATTGGGGTGTAGGTGACAATCCTGAAGAGGTCTTGTTTTCATGAATGAGACACTGTCCCTGTCCTGGGGGCTCAGCCTAGCGAGGTCCTAAGAGTGGCCTTCATCATCGTCGTTGTCTGCATCTTCCGTGTTTGTTTAGGTTTCTCCTTGGCCAGGCCCCGTCTCAAGGCTTTGCAGGTATGACCTCAACCAGGCCCTGCTCTTGAGATGGTCCCCTCTTCAGTGACAGATCATACCTACCTGGTGCCTAGGTGAGGGATTCAGTTGGGACCACACACGGGCCGGAGGGCACCAGCTGGATTGTTTGCAGAACAGGAGAGACCTGAGAGCATGCTGACCGCCTTCCCTTCTTGGGGAGCCTCTGGGTGGCTTCTGCAGGGGGCCCTTCTCTGTAGGGCCTTGCACACCGGTATTACCGTCTTTGACTAAATTTCTCACTGATGTTTTCTGGCACGTACACCCTTAATTCTAGGCAAATGGGTTTTGTGAGGGTTCGAGCAGGAGACACTGATTGTGGGCCCTAGAGATCTTTTTAGACACATGGAAGGGCTTTTGGATCTGAACCATCCCTGTAAGGTGGTACCCACCGACAAAGGGCAACACGGAGCCCACTTCTAGTAATACGAACCCTTTCCATGTGAAGAAAAAATGGAGCCGAACCTCACAATTTGAAAAGGAAGTGCCACAGTGGAGCTTTATTCAGCCATTAAGAAAAATGAAATCTTGTCATTTGCAGGAAAATGGATGGAACTAGAGACCATTCATTATGTTAAGTGAAATAAGTCCAACTCAGAAGGTCAAGGGTGGAATGTTTTCTCTCATGTGGAAAATAGAGAGGAAAAAGGAAAAAAAAGTTGGGGGAGGGTCTTATAAAATCAAAAGGAGATGAGTAGAGGAGGTGACCTGGGGAGGGATGGCGGGAGGGAGTCGGGGAGCACTGGGCGGGATATTGGCCAAATTATATTGTTAACTGTGTATTGTGTGCATGTACGACGATGTAACAACAAATCCCGTCCCTATGTACAACTACAGTGCACCAATAAAAATGTGGGAAGGAAAACTAAAATAAAACCCTCAAAAAATTGTGAATTATTAAGTATCTTAAAAAAAAGAAGAGAGTGGTAGGACATTATGTAGCCTGAGAGAGAATTCCGTGGCTTTAAGAAGATAATTCTTGCTTGGCAAGAGATAAGAGATCCTAGAAAACTCATGCAAAATTCTGCAAAGCTCCGAAAACTCTTTAAAAAAAAAAATCACCCATTTTATTAACATCAACCATCAGCCTCTGACTGCCATCCACGGCCTTCCTTCTCCCCGGATAGTGAATTGATCTTTCTTTTTCTTGGTTTCTTCAGGACAAACCTATCTACAACTTTATAATAAAATCCATAACCAAGTAGGATTTACTCTTCAGATCACTTTTCTGAAATACACCTGCTTGCAACGAGGTGCTTCCTTGGAGATGGATAAAAATCACCTACTCCAAAGTCACAATTATTGAAATTGTTACAAGGCTGTCTCCTGAGTGTCCTTTCTTCGCCGAGCTGTTCTGGAGACCACGTGCAGGTACCAGGGCAGACTTCAAGGAGACAGCCCATTGCGAACATCGAGGAAACATCTGGCTGTGGTTGGAGGTCAGCGGCTGAAAGTACCTCCATATGCCGAGGCCAGTCGCCCACGTTGGGGACCTGTCAGACTTGTCTTCAGTATCACCCCAGCTTGAAGTGACAATGACACGTCCTGAGATTCTACTAAAGATCCAAAATAGGAACTCGTAGGAAATGGAGCTTGTCATCTCTAGCGCCCCCAAGTGGAGGGATGCAGTGAGAGGAGCATATGGTTCAGGTCCAAGTACTTTCTCTAGGGGCCTCTCCTTCCCCTGGGGGGAGCATCAAATGTGAGTTGCCTCCGCTGCACACACGTGATATTGTTTAAATCAGCCCAGACCCACAGGAGTGGGGACCTCCGCTACCTGCACTTGACGCTCCCCTGTTCACGCCGAGAGCCAGCGGTGAAGCTGCGATGGACGTGCCTTTCAGTTGGCCTTCAGAGCGTGCACCGTGTTTATTTTAATAACTATTCTTTTTGCAAAAGCGATGCATACCTATTATAAAAAATTCAGGCCGATGAGAGAGGATGCAGAACAATTCACCTCACTTCACATTCTACAGAAAAACATAATTAATATTTAGCGACTATCATTGAGGAGACACATCGCGGTGCACAGACACAGACGGAGCGCAGAGGTCAGGACCCAGGGGGGTGGGGATTAGAGTGCTCCCTGCAAAATGCTCCTCGTGTTATTCCTAATGAAATAGTTTAGAGTTTACTGGGAGAAAATGAGATGGAAATGAAGTGTGAAGAAATTGCCAAAGTTCCTATAACAGCTTCTTCCCCAGAAATAATTCTCAGTCCAAAGTTGCTCCTTCAAGTCAAGGAAAACGGGACAGAGTCCCCGAACCGGCTGGAATCCTTGCCTTTTAGCAGCTTGTCTCAGGTTTCACCTTGGGGAATGCTCCTCTCAGTGTGGGGGACTCCAGGCTCACGTTCCTGTCACTCCCAGGCTTTGACCCTGTAAACGGTGTTGATCTTTCCAAGGTTCCTACGTGTTACCTGAGCTCTGCGGCCACGCTTCCCGTGTGGTTGTTTGGGTCTTGGCTTAAATGATTCAGAGCTCACTCCGGGCTCTTTGCTCCTTGAGCCCTTCTGAGTCGTTTTGTTTGAATACAATTTATTCTCCAGCATTTTCTTCAAGACGCATTCAGGTGTGAGCCTTCAGGTGCTCTGTCTTCCAAGTCCTTGCCCGATGAAGATTTTATCCATGACTTTTTAAAACAGTGTCTTATTGAGATGTGACTTTAGTGCAGAGAATGCACAAATTCTAAGCTTGTTTTTTGTTCTTTTTTTTTTTTTTTAGAGGACTTTTGTTGAACTGTTTTCTCGAGGTGTAATTGACATACAGTAAACATCATGTATGTAAAGTGTGCAATGCGATATGTTGTGACGTATGTGCAAGTCATGCGATTATAGCTGCCTCCAGAGAGTGAGCACATCAACCTCACAGTCTTCCTTGTGCCCCGGGAAGCTCCTCTCTCTGTTCTTTCTCCTTTCTTGGTAACTACTCATCTGTTCTCTGTCACTATAGCTCAATTCAAATTTTCTTGAGTTTTATATCGATGGAGTCCTAGGGCAGGCCCTTTATTTTGCCTGGTCCTTGCTCAGCATGATTATTTTGAGATCTACCCATGCTGTGGTTGCATCTGTATTTCAATCATTTTTACTGCTGAGTAGTATTCCACTGTGTGGGTGTACCACGATCTATCAGTTTGCTTGCTGACTGCTGTCTAGGTTGATCATAGCTTTTGGCGATTAAAAAATACAACTGTGGACTTGAACAGGGAGGAGCAGATCTGGGCAGTGACTCTGACACCTTCACAGCCCAGAAAGGAAGCCACGAAAGAACAGCTGACCAGAGAGGGGGGTGGCTGAGTGAACTCTCCAAAACTCTGTTAGACAGTTTGAGACTTGGAGCGACTTGGAGTTCTGTTCCTGGAGCAGAAAATAAGGACAGAATTCCCTGACCAGGAACCCTGACCAGGGTGGGGCCAGAGAGGAGGGATAACTAAGGGAGAAAGTGGAAGAGGAAAAACTCTTAAGCTCATGTACTTAACTCCAGAAAAGCAGACCCAGTTAAAACAGGACGGGGGCAGCAGAGACAGTGGGGATCAAGCAGTTTAACCCACCCGGGGACTGAAAGCCGGGCCGGCAGGGCAGCCATTTTGTAGAGTCCACCGCTGGCCAGCCTCTCAGGAAGAAATTCAATCCACACGGCTTCTCTAGCTTCAGGTGGCAACAGGTAAACCAGAGGGAATGGCTCTGAGATGGGTCATCCCAATTGTCCACCTAAAGGAACTGTGGAGGGAAGCTGCTGGGGAAACCCACTGAAATCTCCCCTCCCCAGGGAGGACAGGGAATGGGTGGAGCTGACCTGGAGCTAATCACTGACCCCAGCCCAGCATTCCACACAGCCTCTGCAGGGCTCTGGGAAAAATGGTCCAGCTGACACCCTCCCCCCTCAGGGTGATGGGTACAACCCAGCGATCGGCACCATCCAGGGAGGAGTCTTCTGTGCACAGCTGGCCCACAGAGAGCACCTCTAGGAGGTGTGACTCCCAGAGTGGCCAGTTAACCCAGTTCTCACTCAGATGCACTGACCCATAGAAGGCAATTCCTGAGGACAAGCCCAAGCCTCCAGCAGCGACCCTGGTACATACACAAAGACACTGTCGCTCACAGAGGGGCTTACAGAGGAGCACCCCACAGGACACCAGCCACCACCCAGTGTGCACTGTGCACTCCAGAGGGGGCAGGATCCCTGTCCCCCACCCCCAGCATGGGCCACCCAGTGCCACATCAAACATACTACAATACCTGGACCCTAGACCGCCACACCCTGCACACCCTGAAATACACCCAGAACAGCTCACCCAGGATTCCACAGCACCAGATGCACAGAGCTTTCCTTCAGGAGGCACACAAGACTACACCCCAACAGGGAAGATAAAGGCTGCTACGTCACAGACAATGAGGGACCATCTCCTCTGACCTGAAAGAAAGCTGCTAGAGTTCACTCAGCCACCCACCTCAGAGATCAGAGGGGGCCTCTTGGAGGTGAGCTGGTATGATCACGACCTGCATACCTGGGAAACATCAAGATAAAGCTGAAGGGTGGTGAGCATCTGCTGAAGGTCCCTAGTCCTGAAGAAATCCAAACCAGGAAGACTCGATATGAAATTTGTCCACCTTGACATGGATTATTATAAGTAGCTATGACATCAATTCTGATCTTATGTATATTACTTTTCATTTTGAATTCTGCAGTTATTCAATATGGCACCCTCAACCCATTTAATTGCATTTCTTCTGATGTTTTAAAGCATCAACTTCAATCATCCTATTGCTGTTCTCCTAGCTCAGGTTTAAAGCTTGCTCCTTTTGGTCTCTCTTTTCCTGCCCTAAGTTCCCACCTCCCAAACACCTTTTTCTTCTTTTCACCTTGGTTTGTATTGTTCTTTTCTCTATTTTTTTTCTTTTGCCAATTTTTTCTTTCCTTCCATTTCCAGTGCCTATATAAAGTAATAGTAAATTTAATATCTTTAATAACTAATTTCTAAACCTATTTCAGAACTTTACTACAATTTTATGTCCATTTTAGAAGAATTGTGGAGAATATTATTATTTAGTATCTTCTCTCAAAATGGTGCTGATATGGGAGTATCAGTACCTGGATAGTCACCCATCCTGTGGCACTTAAGAAAAAGAAACTCACTAAATAGCTACTTGCATAAAAGTAGAAGCAATAATTATCACAACAGATGGATTGACATACAAACAATATGAAAAAGCAAGGCAACAAACTATCCCAAACAGCCCACAACACTTCAACAACCGACCCCACTGACAACCACAGCAGAGGAAATGTCAGAGAAAGAATTTAGAAAGTTCATAGTTAAAATGTTAAATGAGCTAAAAGAAGATATAAGGAATGAACTTAGAAAATACAGAAATTGAAGTGAAAGATAATCTCAATAAAGAGAGTTTCTGAAAAAGAACCAAACAGAAATCCTATTAAAGAACAATTCAGTAAATCAAATTAAAAATTCAGTTGAAAGTATCACCAATAGATTGGACCACTTCCAAGATAGATTCTTAAGCCTTGAAGATAAAATGTATAATCTTGAAAATGAAGTTGAAAATAAATAAAAGATGTTAAGAGAACTTGACCTTCAGAATATTCAAGAAATCTGGGATAACACTAAGAGACCAAATCAAAAAAATCATTGGATTTTCCACAACAGAACTCACACTTGGGAGAAGCCTCACAAATGCAAAGTATGTGACAAAGTTTTTACTCAAATATTACACCTTATGTGCCACAGAAGAATTTACACTGGAGAGAATCCTTACAAATATAAGGAATGTGGCAAAGCTTTTAGCAATAAAACAGGCCTTATTCACCACAACAGAACTCACACTGGAGAATAGCCATACAAAAGTGAATAATGTGGAAAAGCATTTAATAAAAAATAAAACTTTATTCACCACAGCAGAAGACATCCTGGTGAATATGAAATGTGAATAAAGAAATAATACTTTTAAAGAAAGACTATACCTTGGGGCTGGGTTTGTGGTTCCATGGTAGAGTGCTAGCCTTGCATGTTTGAGATCCTGGGTTCGATCCTCAGCACCACATAAAAATAAATAAGTGAAATAAAAAAAAAATCATTGGTATAGATGAAGGTACCAAAATACAAGCTGAAGGAATGCACAACCTTTATAATGAAATGGTATTGGAAAAATTTCCAAAACTCAGTAAGAATATGGAAATCAAAACATATGAGGCATTTAGAATTCCAAATAGGCAACATCAAAAAAGATCCTCTCCAAGACACAGTATAATTAAAATGCCTAATATAAAGAATAAGGATAGAATTTTTAAATGCTGCAATAGAAAAATGGCAGGTTACATTTAGAGTTAAGCTAATTAGGATTTCGACTGATTTCTCAGTTCAGAGCCTAGAAGTCAGGAGAGATGGGAATAATATGTACCAAACCCTGGGAGAAAATGGTTGCCAAAAAAGAGTATTATACTCAGCAAAATTATCTTTCAGAATTGAAGATGAAAAAAAAATCTTTCATGATAAGCAGTAATCAAAAGAATTCAAGCTACTAAGCCTGCACTATGAGGCATATTCAATGAAATACTTAATGCAGAAGAAATAAAAAAAAAAACAAAAGCAGCCAGTGTAAGAAGGAATTTCACTAGAAAAATAGTCAATTAAAGGAGAATTAAGCCAGAATTAAGAATAAAATGTAAATCAAAATGGCAGGAAATAAAAAAATCATCTCTCTATCATGACACTGAATGTGAATGGTCTTAACTCTCCAGTCGAAAGACATATATTGGCAGAATGGATTAAAAAACAATACCTGCCCATATGTTGTTTATAAGAGACTCACCTCATAGGCAAAAATGAAAGACTGGAAATGGAAGGATGGAAAAAAGATATATAGAAATAGATATATAGAAATGGAGACTGAAAGCAAGCAGGGGTAGCTGTTCATATCAAAGTAGAGTTTAAGACAAAATTAATAAGAGACAAAGAAGGTTACTTCATACTGGTTAAGAGAATCATCCAACAACAAGACATAATGATCATAAATATTAATGCCCCAGATGTCAGTGTACCTACTGTACATAAACTTAATAGAAAGAATTAAGTAAACTACAATATAATAATACTGGATGATTTCAATTCACCTCTCTCAACCTTAGGTCATCCAGATTTTATGTCTAAGTAAAGGCTCTATATAACTAGATAAAATATTCTTAATCAAATAAACCTAACAGACATCTACAGAATATTTCATCCATCAAAAAATGAATTCACTTTCTTCTCAGTTTTCCATGGAACTTTCTCTAAAATAGATCATATTTTATGACTCAAGGACTGTCTTGGCAAATGTACAAAAAATAGAATTCCTTGTATTATATCAGATCTTAATGGAATGAAATTAGAAATCAGTAATATAAAAAAACGAAACCATTTAACACCTAGATATTAAATAGTACACTTTGGAATAAGGAGTACTCATAGGCAAAGTCAAGGGATAAATAAAGCAATTCTTAGAAACAAATGAGAATAGAGAAACAATATATCAAAATCTCTGGTATGAAGGCAGTTCTAAGAGGAAATAGCATTGAGTTCCATATTAAAAAGAAATAGGAAGATCTTAAATAATCTAATATTACATCACAAGACCCTAGGAAAAGAAGAATAAATCAACTCCAAAATCAGTAGATGTTAGAAAATAATTAAGATCAGAGCCAAAATTAGTGAAATTGAGAATTAATAAACAAGGGATCACTGCAACAGAGTTAGTTCTTTGAAAAATAAGCAAGATTGATAAACCATTAGCCAAACTAACCAAAAGAAAGAGAAGACCCAAATCAACAAAATTAAAGATGAAGAAGGAGATATCACCACAGACATTTCTGAAATCCAGAAGATCATTAGAAACTATTTTGAAAATTTATATTCACTCCAATAAGTCGGAAAATGTTGAAGACATTGACAAATTTCTGGACACTTATGACCTACCTCAATTGAACCATGAGGATGCAGAAATAAACAGACCAATATTTAGCATTGGTCTGTTTGCTGATTGAAGCAGCAATTAAAAGCTTTCCAACAGAGAAAAGCCCAGGACCAGTTATGTTCTCAGCTGAGCTCTAGAAGACCTTTAAAGAAGAATTAACACCAATCCTTCTCAAATTATTTTATAAAATTAAAAGGAGGGAACACTGCCAATTCATTCTATGAAGCCAGTAGTATCCTGACACCAAAATCAGACAGAGGCACATCAAGGAAAGGAAACTTCACATCAATTTCCCTGATGAACATATATGCAAAAATCCTTATTAAAATGTTTGCAAATCACCTTCAAAAACACATTAGGAAGATAGTGTACTACAATCAAGTGTGTTTCATCTCAGGGATGCAAGATTGGTTCAATATGTGCAAATTGATAAATGTAATTTACCACATAAATTGAATTAAGGCCAAGAATCCCACAATCATCTCGATACAGAAAAAGATTTTGACAAAAGCCAGCACCCATTCATGTTAAAAGCACTGCAGAAACTAGGATAGAGGAAATTTAACCTCAGCTTTGTAAAGCTATATTTGTTTATAGCTATATGCTATAAACCCAAGTCCAACATCATACTGAGTGGAAAAAAAACTGAAAGCATTTACTTTAAAATCAAGAAAAAAAATAAGGATGCCCACTCTCAACCCTCCTATTCAACATAGTTCTTAAAACTTTAGCCAGAGCAATAAGGCAAGAAAAGAAAATTAAAGGGATACAAAGAAGAAAAGATGAAGTCATGAAGTCATGATCCCATATCTAGAAGGCCATTCTCGCCCAAAGCGACTCCACCAGTGGACTTCTAGAGCTGAAAACCAAACACAGCAAAGTATCAGAATACAAGATGAACATATAAAAATCAAATTGCTTTCCTGTACTCTAATAATAAATGGGCTGAGAATGAAATCAAGGAGACTATCCCATTCATGATAACTTCAGGTGCCCATTAACTGATGGATGGATAAAGAAAATGTGGTATATATACACACAATAAACTTTTACTCATAAAGAAGAATAAAGTTGTGGCATTTTCTGGTAAATGCATGAGGCTGGAAAACGTCATGCTAAGTGAGATAAGCCAGACTCAGAAAGTCAAGGGTCAAATATTTTCTCTCTAATGTGGAAGCTAGACTCAACTAAGGGGGGAAAGGGAGGGGGTAGAAAAATCCCCCGAAAATAGAAGGGAGATCCGGGTAGCATCAGAAGAGGGTTGATGGGAAGAGAGAGAAAGAGTAGAATGAAATTAACAAAACTGTGCTGTGTCCAGGTCTGAATATTCCACAGTGAATTTCACCTGTATGTAAAGCACTAATTAAAAACGATAAATAAACAGAAAGAAGACAAGAAGAGCAGAGGAGAGGGAACCGGGTGAGGGAGGAAGGGTGGGAATTGGGAAATAATAGGAATAGAAGTGGAGCCAACTGTATTCCATGCAGGTATGATTATGTCAGACGAACCCCAATATTAGGCATAATTATAACTCTCTAATAAAAATAAAATGAAAATAGAACTGTAATCAACATCTGGGTACAAGTCTTTGACGGACAGGTGGTTTCACATTTCTTGGATTAGTGAGCAGGAGTGGAATGACTGAGTCACGGGTGCATGTCCGTGTTCTAACCAACTGGCCATTTCTTCAAGTTGTAGAGTCGTTGGCTCCTAGCAGCCGTGTATGAGAGTTCCTGTTCCTCTGCGTCCTTTCCAACCCTTGGCGTGGTCAGGCCTTTTAACTTTAGCTCTCCTCACAGAAGGGTGGTAATAGCTAATGGTTTTAATTTGCATTTCCCTAATGACCAATAATATTGAGCATCTTTTCATGTACTTATGCACATCTGTGGGGTTTTTTAAATTGAAGTATCTTTTCATTTTTTTGCTTATTTTAAAAATACATTGTTTTCCTATTTTTGAATCTGAGTTCTTTCTGTAATGTGGACATAAGCCTTTGATACTATTTTCTCCCAGTCTGCTATCTTTGTTCATATTTCCTTCATAGTATCTTTTGAGGGGCAACATTATAGAATTTGCAGAAGCACAATTTATCATCCCTCCACCACAGGATACTGCATTTGTCCAGCTGAAAGTTGAGCAGATTTTGTTCTATGTTTTCTTCAAGAAATTCTGTAGTATAAGATTTTACTTTGAGGTCTGTGATCCATTTAGTATTGGTTTTTGTGTGTGATGTGAGGCAGGGATCAAAGCTCACTTTTGCATGTGAATGCCCATTTTGTCCTGTAAAGGTCAGTTGGGTCAAGTTGGTCGGGTGGCATTGTTCAAGTCTTCCATATGCTTATTTCTTGTCTCCTTGTCATCAGTGATTGAGGTCATCTGATTATAACTGCTGATTTGTCCATTTCTCCTGGCAGTTCTGTCAGTTTTTCTTTCATATATCTTGAAACTTAATAAAGCTGTTTAGTGTTGTGTCTTGATGAATTTACCCCTTTATATTTATGAGATGAACCTCTTTATCCCTGATAAGGTGCTTTGCCCTGCAATCCACATTGTATGACATTAGTAGTCACTCTAGCTATTTTTTGACCAATGTTAGCATGGTATATATCTTTGCAATTTTTTACTTTCTATTATTTTTTCCTCATATTTAGCAAATAGTTGGTATGACAGACACTGTGAATTTCACTTTGTTGGGTGCAACATATTCTTGGTCCTGTGTGATCTTCACTATGGTCATCTCTGATATTTTTAGATGTTTCTTTTTCTGGTCTTGAGTGATTTCTTTCCAATAATTCACTGAATACTATTTTGCAGAATACTTAAGGAGTACTCTGTGTTTCCCTGAATGTGTGATATTGTCTCTTCACCTGCTTTAAAATACTTTCTCTTTGGTTTTCAGCAAGATGACCATAAAGCACCTTCGTGTGATTTTCCGTGTGCTTTCCCTGCTTTGGGTTTGCTGAGCTTCTTAATCTGTAAATGTGTGCTTTCTGTTGATTAAAAACGTTTCAGACATTTTTCCTTCAAGTATAGATTTTTTTCCGATCCCTTTTCTCTTTGTGGTTTGGGTCTTAAATGTCACCAGGTGTTGATGGCTTGATTACAAACCTGCGGTGCTCTGGGAGGTGGTGGGACCTTCAGGGGGTGGGGCCCAGTGTGAGGAAGTTAGGCCATGGGATGTACCCCAAAGGGGATATTGGGACCCAGCCCCTTCCTGTCTCTTTGTTTTCTGGCCACCATGAGGTGACCAGTTTCTTCTACCATGCACTCCTCACCCCAGGCCCAAAGGCAGCAGGGCCAAGTGACCATGGAGTGAAAACAGTGAAACCATGAATCAAAATGAACCTTTCCTTCTTCTAAGTTGACCTTCTTAGATATTGTGTCATAGTGATGGGAAACTGACACACACTCCTTCTCTTCTGAGACTCTAATCAAAATATCCTAGAGCATTTGATGCTCCCCCACAGTGTTCTTTAACCTTCCATTTAAAAAAATTCCTCCTTTCTCTTGGCTTCAGTTTGGGATAATTTCTACTGACCTGTCTTCAACTTCACTAATCTTCTCCTTCAGTGTGTCCAATCTGCTGTTGAAACCACTCAATTAATTTTCCACTTCAGATCCTGTGATTTTCAGTTCCAGAATTTCCATTCGATTCTTCTTTTAGAGTTTACATTACTCTGCTAATTTTTCCCCTAGATTGTTAATATTTTCCTCTGAATTCGTTCACACAGTTTTTTATAGTTATTTCAAAGTCCTGGTCCTCTGATCGTCTGTGTTTCTTATGGTCTGTACCTGGACACTGTTTTTACCTCTTGATTTTCTTTCACTTTTTCCTTTTAAACATATCCTCCTATCTTTATGCCATGCCAGAATCTGGAGGTAAGAACTAGAGACTGGAGTCGATGCTATTTCACCTACAAATGGCTCAAGATTTTCTTTCAGGAAGTTGCTATTGGGATCAGTCCCTTCAGTGTGATCAGGAGCTGAGTGGCCGGGGCTGCTTTGCTATTTGGTCTCCGTGTCTTGAAGGTGGGGCTGAGCGTCTCTCTCTAGCAGTATCTGCCCTCTGAGAGCTCAGGACTGGGAGGTCCACTTGGGATCGCAGCCAACCCCTGAGCGTGTCCTGGGGCAGGAGAACTGCAGTGGAGGAGGCTGACTCTGAGTTTTCTCCAGTGGACCCAGTGCCCGTGCCTGCCCGTGTCCAGCTTTGAGTCGGACAGCTTCCTCTGTGTCCCTAGCCGAGTCCCCCCGTGGGGGCTTCGTGTGTGGTCACGTTGCTTTCCTGTCATGGTGGGGGTGGTTCTCTCTTCTGAAGGGGCCTTGGTGACTGTGCTGTTTTAGCCTCATGTCCTCCTGGTCCCATTTGTCCCTTTCCCTGCCGCATAGACTTCGCTTTGCCCTTTGGTCCTTGTGATGTTGGTTTTCAGGGCCGGGGCACCTCCATTTCTTGGCGGTGATGAGAACTCGCCTCTGGCCCTTGATTCTTCTCGTGGTGGACGTTTAAAACCTGGACCTTGTCCTCGTGCCCGTGTTTCACAGGATGGCTCTCAGGCTCCTTATTTACTCTCTGGTTACGATCTTGACTTTCTGGAGAGCCGAGCTGGTCGTTAGCTTTGCTTTGTTTTCTTGTTTCCAAGGCTCTTGGGCGAAAATCTGTTCCATTTTCTTCTGTTCTGATTATCTCTGTGCCTTGTGGGTGCAGCCCCCCCCCCCCGGCCCCCATCATGATTTGAGCTCACAGTGACTGGCAGCAGAGACGTCGGGTTCCCAGCCTCTTTGGGTGGCCACCCGGCAGTGTCCAGCTCCTCCTGTCCACCAGTTCCCCTTCCCTGGCCAGGTCAGAGGTCGGTGGCACATCACTGAAAGGTCACCATCAGCTCCACCCTTGACCGTTCCAGTGGGTCAAGCCGGGTCACCTGAGGCCCCTCCTGTGGCCAGACGTCCCCTGGCTTGTATCCTGATTAGAGGTTATTTATTTATTTTTGGATAAGCCTTTCATATCTGTGACATTTATTTTCAAGGAAATTGGTTTCCTGCTTGATGTCTGAGGAGGTATTTGCCGAGATTCCTCTTCACCAAAAATAATAATGATGATGATAATAGCCGCCGCTCACCGCCAGGTGCTTTGCCTACATTATCTCTAATCCCCCCGCAGTACCTCGTGGTAAATATTATCTCTATTTTGCAGATAGGTTTTATTTATGCCCACCATGTTCCGGGACAGTTTGTAAAAGGCTTTGTAAGATTCAGAAAATGCAGAGTAGGAGCAAAAGTAAAGGCAGAGGAAGCGTCGTTCAGAAAGCAGTGTGGAAACGGGCTTTGGGGGAGGGAGAGCTTTCCTGCACCACGGACAGGCCCTGGGAGCCGAATGGGGACTTGAACCTGGGTCTCCCGGCTGCTCAGAGCCCTGACCTGTGCCCTAAGCCAGACGCACTCAAGCTGAGACCACAGACCACACAGGCAGATGCAGGAGGGCGATCCCCTGGGGGGCTGTGTGTGCCCACCTGTGTCCTGTGTCCCTCCAGCAGGCCCTGGGTGCTGTCCCTGCACTGGGCTCAGGATGTGTGACTGCTGCCCCCAGCACGGTGACTCACTGGACCTCGTAAGCGTGGAAGCCCTTTAAGCAGTACCTGCAGGGAAGGCACCCACCCCTGGGCGGGCGTCCAGAGGTGGAGAAGCCAGGAGCTGTGTGCCCACAGGCTCCTTGTCCAGTGGGGAAGGCAGGCGTGGAGGACGCACAAAATACACAAATAAACAAGTTTCAGTGCTGAGGGGGGAAGGGGCTGGGTTCCCAGGGAGACTGTCCTGGGACTGTACGGCTGTCGGGAAGGATCTCCTGCCAGAGCCTTCCGCGGCAGCTGACAGCCCCTCCTGGATTTTGGACCTCTGCCTTCCAGAACCCCGAGTGAGTAGCTGAGATTTGATGTACCCTGTTCATGGCACCTTGTCACAGCACCCGAGGACAGGAGCATGGCGGGCAATCGCCCCGGCTCCCCTGTCCCCTGATGGGACGGCTCTGAGGCACGTTCCCAGGTCACCGGGATGGTCTCGGTGCCCAGAGGATAACCTGCCCATTCCCGGGGGCTCTTCTCAGTTCTCCCCGCTCTGCCCCACCCTGCTTCCTGCAGTCACCTTAGGGAGAAGCATCTGTGTCCCCATCTTTGTCTTAGGATCTGCTTTAGGGGACCCAGACCAAGACAGATCCACGTCAGCCAGCAGTGGCCTGATGGAGCGGGCTGGGGACGCCGTCGTGGGGCGGGGAGCGGTGGCCGGGCCTGTTGGACAGGAGAAGGGGTTGGAGAGTGACCCACAGCGACTTGGGAAACACAGGATCTGAGCTTGGAAGCTCCTGGGAAATGGCTCGCGGGCAGCAGAACAGTGGGCCGCAAGGCCAAGCGCGGTGGTCCTCCTCTTTAGAATCAGGAGCCGAGGCCAGGACTCCGCCGGGGACCGAGCTGGGGACGGATCAGGATGTGCGCGGCCCGGGCAGGAGGTGATTTCCCCTTTGTGAAGCCGCGGCCCTTAGTTAGCTCCATTGCTGGGTAATTCTCCTGGGCTCTCCTGGGCGATGGGCAGCGGTCAGCGTGTCTACAGAGCACGACAGTTTCCTGGGTTTACGGAGCTCAAGGCCAAGAGCCTGGAGGAGCAGCTGGCTCCTGGCGGCCTCTCTGCAGGGCCTCCTCGGCCCGCGTGAGCTGCGAGGTCCCGCTGCGGTGGGCAGAGCCAGCAAGGCAGAGGTGGCCCTGTGGGCGCAGTGCCGTGGGGCTGCTGTGCGACCCGTGACCTGAGCTCCTGGGTCAGCTGCAGTCAGCAGGGATGGTGTGGCCTGGTGTCCAAATGGTGGAAGGGGAATGGAGGTGGCCCAGCTGCAGACAGGGGCCTCTCCTCTCCGGCGCTGCCCTTCCTCCCTGCTTCCCTTCCCTCCTCTTCTGGACCTTCTTCTTGAGTCTGAGTCCCCTCTCTACCCGCCCTGGCATCCAGCCTGTCTGAGGGACACCAGGGACAGGAACCTCATCCCGTTCTTCCAACAAGGAGGAAATCGACTTTAAAAACAAGTTGAAATTTGTTCTAGCGAGTTCCACGACAGTAGAACGCACTGGGACCCATCGTACACAAGTGGAGGGTCATCGACTTTCTAAATGCTGGGAGGAGCCTCACCTCCCTCGTCTCATCATGTTCCCCCGTGGCCCCCCAAAGCCTCCCTTCCACACAAGTGCCCCCCAGTCATCTGAAGAGAGCTCAGATTCCTAACAGTCTCTCTTTCTCTCTGAATGAAAATAAAAAGAGCATTCCGCGCTCTTTCTGCCTACTTCCTATTCCGTGGTCTTGGCCGAGTGAAGGGGGTGATCCCACCCGTGGGGACCAGGCTTGGTATACCACCTCCTTTCTCCTGAATCATGTACCTTTGTTGATGCCACCCAAGGTAACACAGTCTTTTAACATTTTTGATTTTCAGTTTTTGGTGGTAAGCACTTTATAGCGCCAGCTCAACTTTAGCTTAGCGTTGACTAAATTGATGAATCGGGGGCTGACAAGCGAAACACTTGTCAGAAGCCAGACAGGAAAGGCAGATGAGCGGAGTGGGCTGGGTGAGGCTTGTTGTCAGATGAAGAGTTCACGCTCTCTGCAGTGGGCAGCTCTCGGCTCCAGCAGCTGCCGCCACGCAGGGTGCAGGCTCAGCATTCCGTGTTCGACGTCTCCACCTGAAGATCGGGATTCACGACGTCTTGGAGAAAGTCGGCCAGAGAGCCGCCAAGCTTGCGCTCTGGGGGCAGCACGGCCGAGGCCGAGCTGTGGCTGCCGCGTCCCCGGTGCAGAGGCAGCCGAGTGGACACTGGGCCTCCTTCCTGTGACAACGCTGACCTAATCTGTGGGCAGATGGAGAGGATGCATCGTAAGCCCTGGACCCTGGGTCCGTGGCCTGATGGACGTGAGGCGGAGGGGCTCAGCTGGGATGCCGTGGGGCCTCAGCCTCCTGCATCCTGTAACGGGGACTTTGCAAACTTGTGACTGTGTAGACATAAGTGCATCAGGTACAGAGTGGAAGAGAATCAGGATCAAGTGAGGTTAAACTGGGGCTGTTGGGTTAGGGAGGTCAGGGCCTGGACGGAGGGTCAGTCAGGGGAGGGGGAAGGTGGAAGGGGAGGGGTAGGGGGAGGGGGTAGGGGGTAGGGGTAGGTGGGAGGTGGGAGAGGGGCACTGTTAGGTGCAAAGTTAGGGAAGGTGGTTGAGGGCACAGAGAGGCCGCAGGCTGTGGAGGAAGACAGCATTTAGGCGGCAAAGGCCCTGCGGTCAGGGGCTCTTGGTGCGTTTGAGGAGCAGCGAGGGGCCGGTGACTGGAGCCAGGTGAGGCCCAGGGCAGTGTCGGGATGTGAGGTTGGGGACAGGGCAGGTGTGGCTGACGGGGCGTGGTGCGCAGTGGGGCTCAGTGTGATGGGAAGAGTGCGAGGTGAAGCCCCAAACTCGCTGCCCAGGTCTCTCTCCGTTTCCGCTCCACCCCAGCCTCCTCCTCCTGCCACGGTATTTTGAAGTAAATCATAGGGTGGCACCATCCAGAAGTTTAAAGGTGTCCGGGCGAGTCTCTAAAGGTTTAGGAAATTCAGAACGGCCATACGTGACCACAGGAAGAAATGGGTGACTCTTGAGCATCACCCAACACCCTGCCTGGGCTGGGAACTAGAATCGCCTCCTCTTCCCTCCCGTCCTCTCACATCCCGTCCGTCGGGGTCCTGCCAGCCCGGGGTCCTGCCCGACTCCATCCCCTCTTCAGCCCACGCTGGCCGCAGGGCAGTCCTGGGCACCCTGTGCCTCGGGCGGCTGCTTCAGGGTCCATCCAGGCACATGGTGGGCCCATCCCCCACGACACGGGGCCTCCTCTCACTGCAGATGGCCGATCCTGACGGCACCCTCTGCTCTGGGACCCTCCCCTTGCTGTTCTCCAGAGCCACAGTCTCTTCTATCAGGGAGCCACATGCTCCTGTCCCTCAGCCATCCGGGTCTCTGGTGTCCGTCACCTTCTTGGAGAGGGCCTCCTGACCAGCTCATCTCAGCCCTCCTTTCATGACTCTCCATCCCTGACCTCCAGCCCCCTTCCCCTCGGAGACCAGCCGTGTGCTAAGTGGGGGTATGGCCGGGGGTCCCCCTAGGGTCCACTATGATGGGGGGCTGTTGGGAGTTGGTGGAACGTTTAAGGAGCAGGACCTCGTGGAAGTCCCTAAGGCCATCACCGTGTAGATGATCAGGAGGAAGCCAGCTAGGGGTGTGCCCTCAGAGTGTGGTTCTTGTGTGGTTCCTTGAGTTCTCCCGAGGGGATGGTTGTAGAAGGACAAGCCTGGACCCTCCCACTGCGTCTGCACCGTGGCTGTGAAGTGACAGCATCTCGACACGTTCCCATCAGTGCTGTCCCTCATCAGATGCAGGCACCAGGCACTTGAATTTCCAAAACTGTGAGCTAAGTGAACCCCTCTCTCTCTATTTTTTTTTTTTAAAGTAGGTGGTGTCAGGAATCTCGTTATAGCCATGAAAGGCTGGCTAGTGCGCCATGTTGGACCACACCTTTGACTTGTGTGTTTTCTACCAAAGCAAAGGTACCTAATCCCGGGCTTGGCTGCTCATTCACTCCTAGATCTACAGCACCCCTGCCCATATCCCACCCTCACTGAACATTTGCCGGGTGGATGAATTATTGTCCGAGTTCTGCAGCCCCAGAGAGACACTGGGTGACTTGAGAGCCAAGACAGAACCAGAAGCTGCAAAAGCTGATCCACAATTCTCCAGGTCGGGGACGCAGTCTAGTTAGGGGGCTGTGAGGACAGGGAAAGGTGGTCTTGTGGGGTCAGAGGCCTCTCAGAGGCTGGGAAGAAGCGAGCGGCCCACTGCCCTCTGGCTGCCGTGCCCTGCCCCGTCTCATCCTGAACACCTGCTTGTGCTGCAGTGGACAGGGGCTGGTAACCCAGAGGCACCTCAGAGCCAGCCCAGCCCACGGTCCACCCCAGGACCCTTGTGGGGTGGAATTCTCTTTTCTGCAGGGCGTTAGCCGGGGATGGAGCCCAGCCTCAGACCTGAGAAGCCTGTGGGTTTGGAGCTTTCTCAGGTAGCAGCGCCCGGGAAGCCTGTGGGCAGTGAGTTATGCCAACCCCCTTGGCCACGCTTCGGGGGTCCGCACGGGGGGGCCTCTGGTTTTATCTGGCTCCCCACATGCTGTCCTTGGCCCCGTGGGGAGGATCACAGACTGCAGTGACGTTGGGGGCTGGCGTCCTCTTCTGTGTTTAACGCTGGGTTCCAGTGACCCAGGAGGCACGTCATGCCGTTCCGTGGAGACCTTTGAGAAGGGCCCAGCACCTTGTTAGTTGGAGATTGGAGGCTGGAATACAGGTTGCTTTGAGCAGGTTAAAAGGTACAGTAGCGTCGGTGTTGGGAATTTTAGTTTCAAGGTTTGGGGGAAGATTGGGGGCAGGGCTCAGAGAACCGAATACCCATGTCCTGTACCTGTGGCCATCAGAGCAGACGCAGGGTTCCACATGCAGATCTCACTTCCAGATAACCCCAGCGCCCTGCCTCGGTTCCCAGGCCGCCCTGTAGGTGCTCAGGAGGAAGCCAGTAGAAAGCTGCCCTGCGGCTCTGGAAACTGGAGTCCAAAGTCAGGGGTCAGCAGTCACGCTGGCTCCCAAGGCCTCAGGGGGAAGAGGGTCCATGTCTCCTAGCATCTTGTCATTGCTCGTCTTGTAGCTGCACCACCCCAATCTCCGCCTTTGTCATGTCGTGGCATTGCTGTGTGTTGTCTGTGACCGAATCCCCCCCTTTTAAAGGGACGCCAGTTGTGTTGGATCAGGGCCCACCCCCATGAGCTCATCCTGACTTGGTCACAGTTGCGGAGAACCTGTTGCCAGGTAAGGTCACCCACACAGGTACTGGGGGTGAGGGCTTCAACGTGTGGTTTTGGGGGGCACAGTTCAACAATTGCACATGCATTCCACGTGTACCCTACTATGGGCACCTACTATGTGCAAGGCCCTGGGGCAGTTGGGGAGGGTGGACAGGGAGCCTCATTGACCTCACAGCCGATGGCGGGTCAGGTGTGTAAACCAGACATGGGCTGTGTCTGCTACGGCTCCGCCCGTCGAAAGGTGGGGAAACCCCCTGTGCTGCCCACCCAGGGTGTGTCTCTTGTCCCCAGCTGCAGGGTCTCAAAAATGAAGCCAGGCGGTGTTACCAGTAGAATCGAGAGGCTGCTGTGGCCCAGGGATCCGTGTTCCAGGCTGAGCCACGGGACGGAGCCTGTGCCTGATCCCCATTGAAAGCCACAGTCACTCCTCCCACGGGCTCCCACCACCCATGCCCCTCGCCAGCGTCCTCACCCCGAGGTGAGGGAAGGAGCGTGTGGAGGTGAGTTCCAGACTCCCCGCGGTGTGGTCCGCGTGACCTGGCCTTGTGTGATTCTGTTAGTCCTGCTGCTTGGTGAACAGATTCAACACCATTAGCCCAGAAAACACCGGGGCTTCTGCTCTAAGCCACCTGCTGGGTAGCCGAGGAGGGCGGGGACACACAGTGGACAGAGCAGACCTGGCCTGTGTTGGGTGGGGCCGACATTCGATGGAGGGACAACGGGGGAACCCGGGTCTTTGTCCTCTGAAACGTCTGCCACGTCAGGCAGGTCGTGACGTCTGCCTCCCCCATCTATATCTGTCTGTCTGAGGTCAGCCTTTTCTGTCTCGGTGACCAAAAGCCTGACAAAGACAACTTAGAGGGGGGAAAGGTCATTTTGGCCCGTGGTTTCAGAGGTTCAGTCTATGGTTGGTGACTCCATTGCTCGGGGACAACACCATGGTGGAAGGACGTGGTGGAGGGAAGTGGCTCAGGCCACGGCCGCCAGGAAGCAGAGAGGTCGCTGCTCACCAGGGACAAAATACAAACCCAAAGACACTTCCCCAGTGACACACCCTGCCTGCCTACAGTTCCACCCAGTTAACCCACATTGGTGATTGGGTCACGACCCTGCCAACCCAGTCACCTCGCCTCTGGACATGGTGGCCTGGTCTGACACAGGGGCCTTGGGGGACACTCAAGCTAAACCACACAGTGGCTCAGCCTCCGGGCGACTCACGCAGCACCAGTGGGTCGCTCACGGTTCTGGAGGCCGAACAGTCCAACGTGCCAGCAGCTTCCTGGCCGGCGAGGCCCCCTTTCTGATCACAGTGGTGCCTTCCCAGGGCACCTTCACGGGGTGGAAGGGCCAGGGAGCGCTCTGGGGCCTCCTGGGATCGACTGGTGACAGCCTGTAGGGAGAACCCTTCCCACAGGCCCCACCTTCAGCCCTCTCGCTCTCGGGAACTTGGCTTCCAAGCCTCACTTTTGGGGAGACGTACTCAGTCCCTGGCCACTGAGGGGGAGAGACGCAGGTGTGCTCTGGCCACCTCCCTCAGCACAGGCGGGGCCGCCTGCCGGAGCAGGGATGGCCCCTGTAGCCCTCCCGGAGACACCTGCTCCTTGACGTGCCTACGACCCTGGAGCAGGGAACCGAGGACGAGGCTCTCCGCCTCCTCTAACGTTGTGCGATTCTGTTTTCCTACCGGAACGCGGTGTGACCATTAAACCACTCGACACCCAACACTGGGTCGAGTGACCTGTGGCCCTGCTCTTCCCCTGTGCAGTCAGCTGCGCAGAGACCCCAGCAGGACCCGCGGGCGTGGACTGAAGCCTCGGAGTCGCCCTCCACTCTGCCTGAGTCCCCAGACCTGGGTGGCCACGAGTCCTGCCCGGCCGCCTCCGGGTCTTTCCACAGGGTCCTTTCTTCCTGTTCTTTTTGCTGCCACCTGGTCCAGGCCACCTGGGGCAGCTGGGGCCTTTTCCGTCTTCCTCTGCCATCGGCCAATAATTCTGTCCCACTGACTGGACCTGGGGGTAGGTGATTGGAGTCCCAGCCTCTGTGCTGAAGGACAGATCTGCCTCCTTAGAAGGAAGAGGAGGCCCGGGGGCACTGTTCTCGGAGAAACCAGGGGAGGTGACTTTGGAGGCAGATGACTGTAGGAGAGGGCAGCACGGGGGTGCAGCGCACCTCAGCGTAGACCCACAGTTATTGTGCACCTACAAGTATGTTGAGGGGGATCCCCCAAATTCAGCAACCAAGGTGAATACTATTTCAATGCACCTTTGGAACAAATCAAAATGAATGCCAAAAAATAATCCACCACGAGAAACCCCATCTAGCTTTGAAGTGGGATCATGTCAGCGGAGCTCCTAGCTCGGCATGTAGTAGGTGTTCAAGAGAAACCCAGGAACGGGAAAGTAGTAATAATGCCAAACACAGCCAGCACCCTTTTAAGGCTGCTGCAGACACCACTCATTTAGTCTTCACAGCAACCCCACACGGTGGACTTTCTTGTGTCCACTTTATAGAGGAGAAAACCAGAAGCATACAGTTAAGCAAAGTGTGGGGCCAGAACGGAAGCCCAGATAAAGCCAACCCAGGGACACCACCAATGCCTGGACCTTCTCAGTGGAATAAGAGGAATCGGAAGGCGTTCATCATTTCTCTGAGTCTTCATTTGGGTAAATCAGAACAAAGCAAGGCTAACGCGAGACGTTTCTCAGTGCTACTAAATAATAAAATCGAGTAACAGAAGGAGATTGTCTGGGACCCAGTGGCCACAGAATACCTGTTCAGAGAGGAGGAGATAAAGCCATCTCCTCAGGACTGACTCCCGCCTGCCGGGGGACACTGTTGATTTGATTCTCTGCTGGCCCTCGACAGCGCCCATCAGGAGGAGGACGTTATCAGGCAGCGGGAAGGCCTATCAGTTGATCCTTCCTGGGCTCCATGTCCTGTGCAGAAGGCACCGTCACTTTTCCAAGAGAACAACCTGCAGGTAGCAGGTCCTCGGTGACAGGCGCTCCCCGCTGCTGGGGACGGCCCACGCAGAGCCATGTCGGCTCTCATGAGTCTCTTTGATAGATACCAGGGCTTAAGTGGGACCAAAAATCCTCTTTGAAAAGTAGAGCGTCGTACGGAGAGTCCTGAGCTTGAGAGCGACTTCCTGGTCACTTCCTTCCTGGACCCGCTGGCTGTTATTTAGTGTGATTAGTGTTTCCTTACCTGTTTGCTTGTGTATGGGCCAAAAAGCCAGTGGAGTGCTGGACCCAGCCTCTCCCCCCAGCTCCGTTCTGGCGACGGGTGACTTGAAGAGGTCGTTCGCACGGGAAGTCAGGTTCTTCTCCTTGAGGGTGGACTCATTGTTTTTCATCGATTATCGAGGGCTATGACCAACCCTGTGTCAGTGCACCTCTGTCTTAAGGCTCTGGTGCTGAGCAGATGTGCCACAACCTGAGCTCTGCAAGACCAACCTGTATCTGCGTCCTTGCCCACTTGTTACTGAAGACCTGCGGTTATTGTGCACCCACAAGTACCGAGGCGGGGCCCTGGGCACCTTCCCTCTCTGAGTCCCAGTTTGCTCATGTGGTGAGACTGATATAATAGAGAACTTACCACCCCATGGGTGGTGGTTAGGAGGATAAGTTAAATAATAAATGTAGATTGAATAGATGCTCAATAAACTACTTATTGAGTCCAGTTAAAATGTGATCATCCACCGTTTTGGAAGAAGCAGTTTCCTTTTCCTGATACAGTGTTCCAGTGTCGGTACGTCTTCTCCACTCCATGGGGCCTGGTGGCACACATCTGTGATCTCAGTGGCTCAGGAGGCTGAGGCAGGAGGATTGCAAGCTCGAGGCCAGCCTCAGCAACTTAGGGCCTAAGCAACTCAGTGACACCCAGTTTCTAAATAAGAAATACTTTTACTTTATGAAAATATGAAATATTGGTTCAGTATTCAAGTGTTCCTGGTTTCCATCCTGGTACCCAAACAAAAACAAACAAAACAAAATAAAACAGTCAAAGTTTTGGGACACAGAAAGAAGACAGGAGCCCTGCCCGTGACCTTACCTCCTGTCGGCAGGCCCTGGCACGTTATCTGCCTCACTGACCGATTGTCTAATTTCCTGACATTAATATAGCTCATTCCTGCTGGCCGATCACAGCACTGTGTAGGGATCTGCAAGGATTCAGAGCTGCTTGATTTTTCTGTCTGGCACATGCTCCTTTGTCCCTTGTCAAGAGGAGGGGACCACAGAACCGTCACACTATTTCATGTCAGACGCTGAGTATCTGCCAGAGACGGTTCGCTCTTTCCCTGAAGACATGGGGGTGCACCCCTGATTCTTACGTTCCCATAAAACAGTTCATCATGCCAGAGGCCTTCCGGGCCGTTTCCAAGTGGGAAGACAACTGAGGTCCATCCACGACCCACCACGTCACGGGGCCACGACAGCCCCGTGAGGAGGTCAGGATTCTGTGTCTGGTTTACAGATGGGATTCACAAGAAGTCACTCTCCCAGGGAAGATGGGATGAATTGTCATTTGTCCCTGTCCCCAGTTTAAGAAGGACAAATCAATCCGTTCTGACCAGCGTTTAGCTGTTCTCTGTTAGTTGATTCCTTGACCCAGTTAAAAGAAAAGTTAATTCCAGACTTTTAGGTATTTTGATATCTGACATGTGTGGCTGCGTATGAAGGCTCCAGGCTCATTCCAAGCTGCTTGGCACATTCGGGCATTTCTTATGGTACGTGAACTGTGGCCCTCCGGACATCTCTGAACTTTTCCTTCTAATTACACCATGCAGATGTGAACCCTGCTGCTATTCAGGGAACCAGTCTAGACTTTCTTGTTTGTCATTTAAAAAAAAAAAAGATTTAGGAAGAAACGTAACTTGCTTTTCTGGAGACGTAGGCTGTAGGACTAATTGGCCGTGTTCTATGGCTCATGGTGAGGCCAGCCTCTGCCCACATTAAATTTGGTTAGTTAAGACTCTTACTTTGTTTCCTAGGTTTTTGTTTTAAATTATCTTGTTTAAGAGATCATTTTTTTTGAGAGAGAGAGAGAGAGAGAGAGAGAGAGAGAGAGAGAGAGAATTTTAATATTTATTTTTTTAGTTATCGGCAGACACAACATCTTTGTTTGTATGTGGTACTGAGGATCGAACCCGGGCCGCACACATGCCAGGCAAGCGCGCTACTGCTTGAGCCACATCCCCAGCCCAAGAGATCATTTTTGATTCATATTCAGTTTTAAGCACTAATACAGACAGACATGTCTTCTCTCTGACATCCTCTAAGGGCAATTCTGGCAAAACTAGGGACAACATCCCAACCAGGATGCTGACATGGTCAAGAGACAGAACCCACAGGGACCCCTCCTGTTTTGCTCTTGGAGCTGTCTCCAGTTAAAGTGTTTTTATGAGAAGTCAACCTAAAGGGAGCTCAAGCAAGAAGAGAAAAGAATGTCTTAGAAGATGCAGTAAATGCCTGCTCTTGTCTGCCTGCCATCTCTCATTCCTCTGGTGAGGATGTCAATCACCGGCCTTGGGCCCATTGCCATGGAGATTGGTCAGGTGACCCCAGCCAACCAATGGCAGTAGCCAGCACGCTCTCCATCAGTCTTTATACTCGTTCATCCCACACGTCTGGGACTTTGGATTCTTTGACCCACATCTCCCCTTCTCCTCCTGAGCCCCTGGTAACCATGTTTTATGGTCTGTCTCTGTGTATTTGAACTCTTAAAAAAAATCCTGCCTGGCATGGTGGCGCACCCTATAATCCCAGCAAAACTCAGGAGATTGAGGCAGGAGGATTGTATATTTGAGGCCAGCGTCAGCAATTTGGCAAGGCCCTCAGCAAATTAGTGAGACCCTGTCTCAAAAAATGGAAAGGGCTATGGATGGAGCTCAGTGGTAAAGTGCCCCTGGGTTGAATCCTCAGCCTGCATGTGCGCACGCGCACACATACACACACAGATTCCACATGTGAGATCATGTAATATTTTTTTATTTCTATGGCAGGTTAGTTTCACTTGACTTAAAGTCATCCAGGTCCATCCATGTTGTGACAAATGGCAGAATATGCTTCTTTTTAATGGGTAAATAATATTTCATTCTGTTTATATTTCTGTATATCTAGATGTATATACATATATACCATATTTTCTTAATCCATCCATCTATCAGTGGACATTTAGATTGCTCTGTGTTTTGGCCTATGATAAGCTCTTCCAGCCCAGGTATCTTTTTACCACATGGGAAAAGCCTGTCTCTGGGAAGAGGGACAAATGCCCCACAGAGAGAGGGGAGCTGGACAGGTGGCGGATGAGGCAGATTGTGAGACTGTGACCTGTTTTCTCCCTGGGCCAGGCTGCACGCTTCCTCTACTGTTTGGTTCCTGTATTGATGACTCCTGATTTTCACTTTACTTGGTTTCAGTACTAGTTCTCTCCCCCTGAAGAATGCCATCGATCCTTAAGATCCTAGGAACTCTCTTGGGCCCAAGCACGGCAGGGCCCCCCTGGGGTCTGGAGCAGGACTCTCTTCCTTCTCCCCAAGGAGTGCAGAATCGGTTACAGATGGGAGTCAGGCCCACATGCAATGACCAGGACGGTCAGAGGCAGGAAGGCCGTCCTCCGAGAAAAGCAGTCGGTGTGAGATTTGCTGACACCCCAGAGAGGTGACCATCCCCCAAACTTCTGGTGAGGACAGTCTCAGTTTTGGCTGCACTTTATACCCGACCTGGGCCTCGCCCCTGTGTCGGTCAGGATTTCATGACATGACCAGAGGTCCTGACGAGGATGACTGAGAGCAAGAGAAGTTTATTTTGGCTGGTGTTTCAGAGATTCAGTTCATAGGAAGTCGACTCCATGGCTCTGGGCCCAAGGTGGGGCAGAAATCATGGTGGAAGGGCGTGGTGGAGGGGAGCAGCTAGGACCAGAGGTCTGGAAGGCCGGTAGCAGAGAGAGCGCCACTCATCAGGGACAAAATACATACCTGAAGCCGGGCGTGGTGGTGCCCACTTGTCATCAGAGACTTGAGAGGCTGAGGCAGGAGGATCGCAAGATCTATGCCAGTTTCTGCAACTTAGTGAGATCCTGTTTCAAAATAAAAAATAAAAAAGGGCTGGGGATATGGCTCAGTGGCAAAGCACCCTGGGGTTAAATCCTCAGAAGGATTTATATGCGCGCGCACGCGCCAAAGGCACACCCCAAATGACTACCTCCTCCAGCCATACCCTACCTGCCTATGGTTTCAGTTAATCCATGTAAGTGGATTAATCCATTATTAGTTTACAGCTGTCACAATCTAGTCATTCCACCTCTGAACATTCTTGCGTTGTCTCACACGTGAACTTTTGGGGGACGCCCATCTAAATCACGTGATTCTCTGATATCCTAATTTCAGTGATCTGGGGTGGGGCCAGGGCTCATTTCCTTAAAGCCTTCTAAGCTGTGGTCAACATGCAGGTGGGGTGAGTTCCTGGTGTGCGGAACGTGGACAGAGGATCCAGCAATGATTTGGGGACTAACCCAGGTCACCTAACAAGAGTGAGGAGCCACAGTAAACTCTCGTTTGTTTACGTTTCCTTCTTTGGTTTGGCAGGACTAGCACCGGTGTCCCTGCTGTCTAGAAGACTCTTCCTTCACACTGATCTTGGCCGACGTGGGGACTTGAGGGTGGGGTCTTGGTGTTCTGTTGGCTGATGGCTGCTGGAGTCAGAATCGTGAGAAGATCGCGTCCATCTGGAACTTTCTAGGGCTTGTAGACTGCAAGTGCGAGGATTCTTACAGCTCATAAACAGAAGGAAAAAAATCTCTAGATGAGACTGCTAGGGACAGTCCTCCGGACACCAAGCCAAGAGGTCTCTTTGTCAGCTGTCATAATGCCCCTCTGGTCACTGTGGGATGTTGGTGGTTATAGCAATGGAGGGCGCACAGAGGGATTATGGCAGGAGGTTTTCAGAAACTCACACATGCCCTGTCCAGATTCCTCTCCCTGGGGCCAGCTCTGCTCAGCCACAGTTTGTGTCTTTATTGGAGGTCTTCTACGTGGACACCAAGGGTGGGGGGTGGTGTCACTGTTGTTCCAAGAACCTGTTGTTGCCCAAGAGTCCTTTGAGCTTTGTGGTGTGCTCAGAGACGGGGGGGGGGGTGCAGAAATGCAGGCAGGGGGCAGTGGGGTGCTGGTCCAGGCCCTCAGCTGCGGGGTCTCGATGGCTGTATGATCTGTCTGAGGCCACGTGTCTGGCACAATGTGTCTGAGGCTGCATGCAGTGTCGTCTGGGACTGGTTCTCTACTTCCTGACCTTCCTTTAAAAGGTCACCTTGCTAAAGGGTCGACCTTTAATGGTATGGGGTACAAGGACTGTCAGGTGCACGCTGCACGCCTATTTCCCTCTTTTCAAATGCAGCGATCCGTCCCACAGGGTTGAATAGTACTGGCGTATTAGTTATCTGTCCATGTGTGTGACAAGTGGCCCCCGACTTAGGAGTCTAGAGTGTTAAGCGTGCATTGTTCCATCCATCCGTAGGGAGGAGATTGGAGAGCCCCCCACCTGGGTGGCTCTGACTCGGGGTCCTCTCTGAGGTGGCAGTCATGATGTCCATCGAAAATGTTTAAAGATTAAGACGTTCTCCAAGGGGCCCAGTCGTCTGAGGGCTAACCTGAGGTGGGAGGCTGCACTTCCAAGGTGACTCTCATGCTTCATGTTAGTCCTCGTCCTCAGGGGACCCCTTCCTTACCACGGGGACCCCTTCCTTACCACGGGGACCCCTTCCTTACCACGTGCTCCTGACCACAGGGCTTCCCGAGCGCACAGCGTGGCGGCTGGACTCCCACACAGTGAGTGACTCCAGAGGAGGCAAGGCTTCCTCCGAGTCCCCAGAGGCCACACGCTGTCATTTCTGCAATATCCTATGGGTTGCACAGGCCAGCCTGGTCCACTTGGTGGTCAACTACAAAACGACACGAATACCAGGAAGCAGGGTCCCTGGGGCCATCTTGAAGGGTGGCCAACCTGACCCATCCAGGAGGCCGGGCCCCGGGCAGACCTTCTGTTCTTCCTTCACCTCTTCACGTCAGCAGCTACCTCTGCTTTGAAATCGGAGACCCAGTCAGAGGACGTCCAGGTCCCTGCTGTCCTCTGCGGCTCAGGGGTGCGGGGACGTGCTCTCTGTACTGGGTTCTGTTCTCTCTCTCACTGTGAGGATCTTGGTTCCAAGACCCAGTTTCCCATCACCCTTTATCCTGTCCCTGAAGGGAAGGTCATCTGTCCCTCACCAGGGCCTGCAGCTGCAGCAGGGGCTTCATTCCTAAAAGGAGCAACACAGAGACGGGTGGCATTTAGGAGCCCGCGTAGGCTCCGGGCTGATTAGAAAAATGTTGTAAAATAACTGCAGAGATTGAGGCGCCTCCAAGGGCGTGGCTGAAATCAGCCTGACAGAGGATTTCACACCAGGAACGGCGCGGCGTGTGAGAAGTCAAGGCCCCGGCCTCCCAGGTGACTGGGAACCCAGGATACGGAGGTGCGTCCTTATGGATGGTCCAGTTTCACAGTGAAGGGTGGGTTGAGGTTGACGGCAATGACAGAAAGAGGCAGAAAGGACCGTAAAATAAAACACTGAGAGGAGAGGAGCTGTGCTGTGTGGGACGGGAGCACAGACCAAAGTGCCCTATGGTACCGGGGATTGAACTCGGGGGCACTCGACCACTGAGCCACTCCCCAGCCCTGTTTTGTATTGCATTTAGAGACGGGGTCTCACTGAGCTGCTTTGTACCTCGCTGTTGCTGAGGCTGGCTTTGACCTCACGATCCTCCTGCCTCGGCCTCCTGAGCTGCTGGGACGACTGAGTGACCACTGTGCTGAGCAGGAAGCTGCTCCCTGCAGGCTGAAGAGCAGAGTGGGTTCCCTGTGGGTTCAAGGCAGCCACCAGGCCCAGCTGGATTTGTAGTTCAGCGGTAAAGGCTGGGGCTAAGCTGGTACCATGAACGGTGAGTCCAACCATCCACCCATAACCTGAGTGAAGCCAGATTGGAGCCTCCGTCCCAAGGTGCCGTAGGATGAGGGAGAGAAAGCGGAGCAGCATCATTTATTTCCAAGCTCAAGTTCAGGCTCAAGTGACCTCAGCTTGAATCACCACTCTCCCTCTTTCTAACTGTGGGATCTCAGGGAAGTTGCTTGACCTCTCTGAGTCGTAGAGTTTCCTCAAGTCAAGGTGACAAAGTGGACCTCCCTGGCCTTCCGTGGGCGTTAAGGGAGATGCACTTGTGGCAGGAAGTCGTCAAGGCCACAGGCTGACCTCGCATCTCTCTTTCCACTTTACCTCTGTGGCATACCTCCTGCACTGAGGGCAGAGCCCCTCCACGTTTCTGCGTCTGACTGACACGTTAATGCAGATCGCATCCCAAAGAAGCAGCTCTGGACAGTCCGGAGCCAAGCCAGGGTGGGCGGGGGCTGGGAGGCCACTGGCCACCTTCCACGCTGTTTCCTTGACCTGCTGCTGCGTGAACCAGGGCCTCACGTCAGCCGTAGGAAACCACCATGCGTTATCTCCTGGGGTCTGTGGGTCAGAGGTCTGCGGGCACCCCGCTGGGCGCCTCCCGCTCGGAACCTCCCCAGGGTCTCGGCTCCACCCACGTTCACATGGCCACTCAGGTGAGGCCTGGGGCCTCGGGTCCTTGCCCCGTTGACCTCTCCACAGGGCAGCTCCCAGCACGGAGAGCTGGAGGGAGGGGAGGGACAGAGAGAGAGGGAGGGAGGGGAAGGAGGGAAGAGAGAGAGGGAGGGGAGGGGGGAGCAGTGGTCTCATTGTCAACTGGACCTGGACACACAGCCCCATGGCTTCAGTAGGAACATGTCCTCTTCCAACCCGTACTTAAAGGAGGGGTTATGACTGGAGGAGGTAAGAATCACCAGAGTTGTGTCCCCCCAACCTTCGCCTGGGGAACTAGGTGCAGGTCTCTGCTCTCAGTTTCCCAAATCTGTCCCCTCCCCTCTGGGCATATTCCTCTGGGACTCACCCTGAGCAAGTGATGGGCAGGGCCCAGGACCCCTTCTCAGGGACACGGCACTAGAGAACATCCCGTTCTTCTCCAAACTCAATCCTGGCAATCCTTGACTCCTTAAAAGCAACAAAACAAAACAAAACCCCCCAAACCCTCACTCTGATTGATTATGAATTCTCCCAAATCTATTATTAATGGAACCTTTCTATACCTAGACTCTTTTAAGGCCTTGACTTCTGATGCTCCAGATCTAGGATTTTGAAAATCAGAAAACAATTCCTTCAAACTCTTGTGTTGGGAGAGCCCCACCCGCCATGGAACTAGATCAACGATCCCCTCTTCTGTCTTTGGGGCAGGGATTCTGATGAGCATCATGCACTGAGCTCTGAAAACCCTGGTGTTACTGAGCTCCGCCTGTGGCCGACCTAAGGACAGGACTTTGGTGGATTTCTCTCCTTGGCCGTCTCCCTGGGCCTGTACACCATTCTTGTTCCCTGAGGTTTCTTCTTGAGCCAAGCCTCCTGCCCAGAGCGTTTGTCTCAAGGCTTGATTTCTGGAATGGAGTAGGAATCCTGGCCAAGGCAATTCCCTGGTCTGGATTAGATTCTAGACTAAAGATTTGATTTATAATAACTCATTTAACCCTCATCACATCCTACAAGGTAGCTGCGATTGTCCCCATTTTATGTGGAAGTAAAGGTTCAGAGAGGTAAAATGACTTGGTCAGGGTCTCACGGCCAGGAAGTGGTGGGGTTGGGTTGGAACCTGGGTCTGTTAAGTTCCAAGGCAGAGATCAGAGTTAGCTCTCCTGCCTGGAATCACAGTCCCCTTCAGACTGCCATTGGTGCCACTGGGGTCCTTCTGGGGGCCTTGGAGGACCCCTCCACCACGAGCGAGCCCTGTCTTTGTTCCGCATCTTTGGCCTGCACCAGGCCCCTGGGAACCAAGGTTCTAAAATTGCCAATTCAGGACCTTGGCCAGGGGCTCAGATGCTCCCACCCTTCTGAATTCTGAATACTTCTAAACTCATTTGCGATTCCTTGGCAGCGGAGAAAGGAAGGGGGAAAAAAAGTGCTGACTTGTTCTTTTCTTTTTCTTTTTTTCTTAAAGAGATGGGAAGGTCATTTTGGTAGCATGTCCAAGGCCCCTGGACCAGTTAGTTACAGTCTGGACACAGGAACTGACTTCTGATGTCTGCAGGCTGGTAGAGGTTCATCCTTGCATTTTAAACAGCGTTTCCGTGCCTCAGTCTTCTGCAGGGTCAACCTTTGGTCTCTAACCTCATCCCAACTAGACCAGTGATTCAGCCGCAGGCGTCGGATTATACAGGCAGGTTACAGGGTGCCAGGAGACCTGCAGACTCCCAAATAGACGGGCGCAGTGTGCTGCAGGACTGAACTCTGTCCTTACTGCAGACGAAACTAGGGACGCCCTGAGCATCACACATGCTAGATGCCGAGGGTTTTAGATGAAATTTCTCATCCCACCCTTATAATTCCACTATGAAGACAAGAACAGGAGGCCCAAAGGGATCCTTGGCTTCCCTGAGACCGGGGGGTGGAGTTTGGCGTTGAGTTGAGGACTCCACGCTCACCACGTCTAGACACGTCCCACCTCACGGACTGTTCTGCTGTCTCCCGGGGGTTCAAAAAGAGGACTTGACCAATGGGTCCCTGAAAGTACTCTGGTCGGGGTTCTCCAACAGGCAGATGACTGGATTGACATCCAAGGGTCAGTCAGGCCTGTCGGGGCCCAGGACAGGTGACCAAGTACGTGACAGAGTTTTACAAATGTGTAACACCACGTCACGCACCTTTCCAGGGAGGGGCCAAACAGACAGTTGATCTGAGCACGGGACGGGGTGAGGAGTGCGCTGGGGCCCCTGAAGCTGCTGTGTCATCACAGAGCGTCGGCAGACCTCGCTGTTCAAAGTGTTCTCTGCAACTAGCAGCATCCACAGGCGGGAGGGAGCTTGCAGGGAATGCAGGATCTCCAGGGGCCCCGGGCCTGCTGCACCAGAATCTGCATTTAGCAAGGTGCCCGGGTGGCTGCAGTGACACTAATGATGGAGAAGCTCGGCAGCCTCTGGCTTCACTCCAAGCTGCTGTTGCTGGGCCTCCCCGGAGCCCTCTTGCCTCGGTGACTAGCCTGGGGCTGTGTCTGTCCGAGAGCCACGCATTGCAGATGAAGAATCTGCTGGCCCACCTCCATCGTTACCCTTCTCTCACCTCGTGTACATTTTTAACGCAGGCATCGATGTGAGAATTCTTGCGACATTAATTTTCTGCCACAAAGTGTTTTGTGGAGCAAATTCCATTAAGCCATTTTAATCCAGGGTTTAATTTTCTATTCAGCTCATCTAAGCCATTTCCATTTTTTTCCATTAAAATGTTCATTTGTAACAAAATTGTTTTTGTGAGATCAATTATTTTCTGTTTAAATTTTGCAATCGACGTTTGACTCATCCGTCTCTCTCCTCCTGACGTCTGCTGGTGGCGGCTTCAGCTCTTTGGAGCATTTTCTCTGTTTGCTTGTTTCTTTCCCGGCCATTCTTTCTATCAAGTCCAAATCTCCTGGGTCAGGTTTGGCAGATCTAAATATTGTCAGCAACACTTGCTTTTTCCTTTCCTGTTAATTTTCAGCCCCTTACAAATTCTAGCCACTTTATGTGTTTTAGTTTTAGATATTGCTGATTGTTTTTGCCCATAATGTATGATGCAAGTTCTATGAGAGCAAGATTCCTGTCTGGATCTGGTTATTTTTTGTTGTCTTATCCTGGGGACCTAGAATGGTGCCTGGCATTTACAAGGTTCCCTGGATATGTTTATAGGCTGAAAGGACAACATTCACCTGTTACGGTGGATGTGAGGTGTCCCCCAAAAGCTCATGTGTGAGACAATGCAAGAAGGTTTCGAGGAGAAATGATGGGGTTGTGAGAGCTTTAACCTAATCAGTGGGTTAATCCCCTGATAGGAATTAACTGGGTGGTAACTGGAGGTAGGTGGGGTGTGGCTGGAGGAGGCGGGGCTTTGGGGTATAGATTTTGTGTCTGGAAAGTGGAGATTTCTCTCTCTCTCTCTCTCTCTCTGCTTCCTGAAGGTCATGTGAGCCATTTCCCTCTGCCATACTCTACCTCCATAATGCTCTGCCTCAACTTGAGCCCTGAGGAATGGAGCCAGCTGCCTACGGACTGAGACAGAGATGGGTGGAGTTGGGGGAAGAGGAGAGAGGAGATGGAGAGAGTACACACACATATTCACACATGTATGTACACGCATGCACAAACACACAATGCACAGCCATGCATGCTCAAACAAATGCACATACACATTCACACACAGAGAAAGACATATATGCATATGCACAAAAACAGCCACATGTGTAAGTGCAAGCACAAGCATGTACAAATAGACATGCACATGGACATACATGCATTGGGACACATGCATGCATAGCCACACACCTAAAAATGCACACAAGCACAAATATATGCAAACAGAGGCATGCATATTAAATACAAAATGCACACGTGCATACATGTACACACCACGCAATGTACACACAACCACACATGCATGCACATGGAGACAATCACACGCACAGACACATGTTATACGTGCACATGGTCACACATATACACACATGCCAACACACACATGCAATATATACAGATATGTATCGTGTTTGTACATGAACACATGCTTACAATCATAGAAGTATACCTGTGGTATGCATGCATAGAGACATATATGCACATAGAGACATAGCCATAAATTTACATGCACAAATGGAATGCATACATACTTATGCACACACATACACATATACACACAAATAAGCACGGTCACTCATACAAATGTACCCACACACACAGAGTTTACTGCTTATTGATGGCTAAACCCTGGATTGCAGGGTAGACCAATGGAATAAAACCTGCATTGTCATGATTAACACATTCCTCTTTGGGGATGTTGGTGTCTCCACTTTAACCACTGGTGCTTGATTAAATGCACATGGAGTTGCATTGAATATTAAGAAAGCCAGTTGCTACCTTTGATTGAATTTAGTAAAAAATCGTCCTTGGGCCTGTGTCTTGGTCAGATCCTGTGAACGGCACAGAATAATGGAGAGGAAGAGAGGATGTGTGGGGAAGTGTCCAGGCTGGCAGGAGATGAATACAGGAGCTTAGCAATTAAAGTGCAGCTTGCCACGGGCTGTGCTGAGAGACCTGGTGCAGAGGCACCCAGCTGGGGAGCCTTGAGTTTAGATCCTGAGCCATCAGACAGTTCTGCTAGATTCCTTCTGGTGCATTTGTTAACGGATTATACAACTATGCTAAGGAACACTTTGTGGAGGGTGGGGGTTGAAAGGCAGAAGAGGGCTGGAGTCCAGGTTGGGAGGCCTCAGCCGGCGTCCTGGGCTATCTATTCACCCTGCACCAGAGGAGCAGCGGCTGGGCTCCTGGGCCCTCGGCGTCCTCATCTCTGTGGGGATGAAGCTTTGGCAGTGAGGGTTACGGAGAAATGGATCCAGCAGCATCGGAAACCACCACTTCACCACTACCTGGTTGTTGATGACGATTCAAAAGAGGCTGGGAAGATCCGGGGCTTATTCTTGGTCAGCGTCCGCTGTGAATAGTGGCTGTCCCAGTCAGTCCCCATCTTGGCATCTTACTCCCCAAAACGCGACTGTCTCACGCCTGAGTTTGTAGGTTGGTTGCAGTTTGGCTGATCTAGGCTGGTTCAGCCGGGTCTGCTTCCAGACGAGAGCTGAGATCCAAGCTTTCTGTCTCCTTGTTCTCTTGGGGCCCCTGGCCACCTGGAGTTATTTTTGTTATCAGTTCTGGCAAAAGCGGAAGAGGGGAAATCAACCGCATGTAAGCTTTTCCAGCCTAACGTCAGCCAGGGCCAGTTGCGGGGCCAAACCCAACTTCAACAGGTGGGAAGACACCAGGCAGCACCCTCAGGAAGGGGGTTATAACCCAATCAGGGAGGAGGGAGAACTGGCAACAGGAGCCCGATCTCCTGCACCCCTCTAGGCAGGAAGGGCCCGAGATGACAGACTGGGCATCATAATGGTACCCACCGCAGGATGTCAGTACAACTGCCTGTTATCACACCAGTCTTGTAACGGGTTTCTTTTAAAATATTTTTATTAGTGCATCATAGTTACTCATAGTAGTTGGGCTCATTTTGACATAATCATATAAATGGAATTTAATTTGCTCCTTTTTAGTCCCTGGTTCCTCTATTTCCCTCCCCTCCCCCCTCTCAATTTGAGCGCGTGCTAAGTGGTCCACTCTGTATCATCCTTCCTCTTACTCTATGGATCTCCATTTTATTGGTTTATTTACTTATTAATTTAGTGCTTCATAGAGGTACCTAGAGGTGGAATTCGCCGTGACCTATTTACACAGGCACACAACGTGACTTTGTCGAATTCATCCTGCGTTTGCTCCCCTTTCCTGTCCCTCCTCTCCCCACCCATCTCCTTCCACTTCACCATCTTCCCTCTGCCGTATGGTGGGCGACCTCCCCTCTCCCCTCCATACTTTGTTCTGGTTCTGTGTATGGGAGAATGAGGAGTGACAGCTGATAGGTATGAAGTTTCCTATTGAGGCCGTGAAATGTTGTAAAATTGCTGGGGTGATGGTTGTGCAGCTATGAATATTTGATCCCTGCCTGGAAACTTCTTCCACCAATATTTGCCCCCCACTTCTGGTCCTCACTGCCCTTCCCTCTCCCTGGATATTTCTTCAAGTATTTTTTGGCGTGTTTTGCATTTGTATTTTATTGATTATCTGCTCCCTCCATTCCTTCTCCTCCTCCCTGAAGTGCACCAGAGGACTGGAACCCTCATGCAGGCAAGGATATTTTTCTGTTGGTTGCAGCCATACCTGCAGACAGGGCCCAGCCCCCAGCAAGCCCTGGAGAAAGAGTTGCTGAAAGGATGATGCGGAGAGTGGGCCACTTAGCACACGCTCAAAGCCTCGCATGCAGGAGGAGCATAACCAGTGCTAGTTTCCTTACATTATTTATTTCAAATAAGCTACTTAATTACCAGATTTCTGTCTGAAGAGGCTCTGAGTTGGAGTCCCATGCTGTCCCCCGGATGTCCTTGCTGGACACACGCGGTGTCTGCAGACTCAGCGCTTCAGGCCCAGGGTCTTTCCTGCCAGGCAGAGCCGGCTGTGACATTTATAAATCTCTGGGTTCTTAGTCCCCTGCTGATCCTCCAAGAGGAGTATCAGTTTGTTGCTAACCACATTGCCCAACTTTGAACAAAGGAACAAAGAAATAGCCAGGGATCGATCCCCAGGAGGCTCTTTGCCTCCATCCTTAGAAGGGGACTGGGATTCAGGTGAAGCCAGGCATGGAGTGAAACGTGTGCAACACAATCGTGGGGCCCTGATTCTTGCATTGCATCCCTGAATTCTGGAAAGATCTGTCTGTTTAAAGGTGATTCCCTTACACTGAATTCGAGCTCGTAAAGTCTTTGTATAAATCCTGCCTGCTCCTTGGTACCCATCTGTTCTCCTCTGCACCAACCTTTAAAGGCAAGTCTCTGACACCCTCAGAATGATTCCTGCAGATTTAGACCCAGAAATTCCCATCAGCATGCAAATGTGCTACTCTGCAGGATGGTCTGGTTGCAATTCATGGTGCGCAGTGTAGAGAAGTAAGCCAGGCTCCTCATCAGTCACCATTCAGTGGATACTTCACGGCTGTTGATGGTCTTGTTAGGGTCATTAAGAATGTCTGGGATGCCCCGCATGGTAAGGAGGAGCTTGTATGCTCCCCAAAGGCAAGCCTGCACTTCAAAAGCCTTGCAAATCTCATTGCAGTTACAGGAGTCATGAAGAATAAGTATGGGGACATCAAATAGAGGCCACAGGAATCTGTGTCTGCAACCCACCATTTATGGAGAGACCTGACGGGGAAGAGCCTTTCTACATTAGGCAATTGCATTTGGCAGGACATAAAATAGCCCTGTGAGCTGCAAAGGCCAGAGCAAAGCGAGTCATAGGAAATGCATTTGCTTGCTCGGGGCTGGCTTTTTAGAAAAGAGCCAACGTTTGCAATGAGATCAGAGGGCCACGGTTGGCCACGCCATGTGCAATTGGACCTGCTGTGCTGCAAGGCCACGGCCTCTCCTTGGCTTGCTGGAAGATGCCCTCAGAGCGCTCAAGAGGAGGGGAGCTGGGTCATCTTCAGATCGGTTTACACTGCCTGAGTTCCAGCACCGGGCTTCAGAGTCGGAGAAGCCTGATTCTCACCTTCCAGGAGTTCGCAGCCAAGACCATGTGAGCAATTTCCTACGCAACCTTCAAATACCAACCAAATGTGGGTGATCAAACTGTGGACTTTCACGTCATTAGATTATGTGTGTGTGTCTAAGTGTGCGGTTGTATGTGCAGAGGCTCCTAAAGAGTTACACCCTGGTGCAGGTGTGCACAGCTGTGATCCAAGACCCAGAAGACTGAGGCCAGAGGATTGCAAGTTGGAGGTCAGTCTGAGCAACTTAGTGAGGCCCTGTCTCAAATAAAAAAATCAAAAGTGTTGGGGATGCAGCTCAGGGGTAGAGCCCCCCTGGGTTCAATCCCCAATACCCAAAAAAGAAGTAGACATATGAAAATATATTTAGTTACTCCTTGCTTTAATTTTTTTCCTAAGCTTTATTGAGGTATGACAAACATACCAAAGAACGCATCCACTTGAAGAGTATGCAGCAGGCTCTCTGCACATGGGTTCGACCCACCACTGATCGAACATGTTTAAAACATGTCGCTCCTGTACTGAAGCAGCGCAAACGTCTTTCTTGTCAATGTTCTGTAAACAATTCAGCAAAGCAAATATTTACGCTGCATTTACACTTATTTACAGTGATAAAGAACCTAGAGAAGATTTCGGGTGTACACAGGGATGTGCACGGGTCCTATGCCAACACCATGCTATTCTGTGGAAGGTTCTCGGGCAACATGGGCTTTGGGATCTGCGGGAGGTCCTGGAGCCCACCCCTCGGGTCGTGACTGTGATTCTGTGGCTGTTCATTACAGAGTGGCGCCAGCATGGCCACAGCTGTATGGTACATAACTGCCCAGCTCCCAGAAAGACAGTCTGTGCCCATCGCACCCTGTTCCCACCTCCAGCCTGAAGCAGCCGCTGGTCATTCTGACTCTACATTTTCTATTTCTGAACACTTTATGTAACGAAGTCCTAGGACCCTGGTCTATGGTGTCAATTCCCTTCCCTTAGCATTGTACATCTGTGGTTCAGTCATTGGAGCAATATTTCCAACACCAATGTTTAACTTTAATTTTGTCTTTTATTTATTTATTTTATTGGTGTCAGGGATTTAACCCAGGTTTGCCTAACCACTGAGCCATACCCCCAGCCTTTTTTTTTTTTTTAATTCTGTTGATTTTGAGACAGGGCCTCACTAAGTTGCTGAGGCTGGCCTTGAACTTGAGATCCTCCTGCTTAAGCCTCTGGCCACTGCTCCCAGTTTCTCTCTTTTCTTTCACCATTGAAAGCACAATGGCGTCAAGCTGACGATGCTAAAGGTGTGCCGTCTGTGACCTACTTGCTCATTTCAATATTGATGGAGATTTCAGATTGAGTGCATTTCACTTTGCTGTTTTTAATCACCTTTTATAAAACAGTAAGAGTGAACTGTAATGAGATGAGGCTGAGTAAATCATACCAACAAAGACGGTGATGGGCTGGAGCTGCCCTTGGCACAGGACGACTCCAGAACGGAGCTTGTTGAGTACGTGCAGAAGTGACAGCTTGGCACAGGCGTTTTGTTCAGGGACACTCATGCCCAGTGCGTGAAAGTGCCTTTGGCTCACAACTTGAGAGTGTGGATGTCAGCGGCTACCTGCAAACGTGGTCATCCCCTTCCTCCTCCTCGTTTTCAAAACGACAAAAGCAACCACCTTTCCTGAGTACGTGTACACGTTGGGCGTGGTGCTGTTTGGTTTTCATGCATTTTCTTACCTAGTCCCACGCTGCCAGGAGCGCAGGTGTCATCATGATTATCCCCATCTGACAGGTGGACAATCGAGGACTGGCCGGTTTGAGGACACATGCCTGAGACCAAATGGGAGCCGGGGCAGAGCAGGCTTTGGAGGCGCGGGCTCTCCCGACTCCTCAGCCTGTTCTAACAACTACCGTGGGGTCAGATGCTAATAGCAGAGAAGCGGGAAGTGGGCTGGGGGACTCGACGCCTCGGGCGTGGAATAGGTAGGGCAGACCGAGAAAGGAGGGGGCTGGTAAGAGCTGCCAAATAGTCCTTCTGGATTCTCAGATCCCAGCGGGTGCAGGAGTCCACAGGTTCTAAGCCTTGCCCGACGGAGCTGCTGTGAGGATGGATTCTTGTTTCCTAGGTGGCAGAACCTCCTTGGTGTGAAAGAGCGTTCAGGTTCCTTCAGTTTGAAGAGCCCCTGAGCTGAGACGGCCGCTGTACTGAGAGTGACCCCCCTTTCTTGTAAACACTAGGGGGCCCCTTCCCAGTCACTTCACAGCTGGTTTTACAGATGAAGACGGTGAAAGCAGTAAAAAATTGTGGCCTTGTAGGATTTCTGTCCTTTGTCACCCAGGGCATAAGGTCTGTGTCTCAGGACGTGGGGGTCCTAACAGGAGCCCTTAGCGCGTGTGTCGCTGGATGTGAACCAGAGCGTTTCCTGTGTGCCCTGCGGCCCTGGGGAAACCCCTGGACGTCTGCAAGCGTCACTTTCTCCATCTGTGAAATGGGACAACATCAGCACCTTACCGGTGGTCAGTGCTCGGGGGGTGACATTTGTGGGCACCCAGAGCTGAGGCAGGCGTACAGTCAGCCTGAACCCGAGTGCACTTTGAGTCACAGCTGGGTTGCGTCACGGATAGTGGGTGAGCACCCAGGACAGGGACCTCGGACCAATAGCTCATTCCTTCTGAGAGTCCCGGTGTCCTCACCTGTGACACGAGGAGGCCTCTGTAACCCTCTCAGCTCATCCCTTTCTCCGTTGTCCAGTGAAAGCGAAGCGTCGTCTGTGGTCATGGAGGCGGGGAGGAAGGACACACAGAGGATCGTGTGGTCCGTCAGAGCCGGGTCCCAGCCAGCCCTCCACAAGCAGGGTTCAGTCTGTTTTTGTCCATGAGGAACATCTGGAAGCTTCAAAAACACCAAAGCCCTGTCGTATCCCAGAACAGTGACAGACCCAGACTCTCTGGGTGTGGGCTTTGGCGCCAGAACTTGAAAAAGCCTCCCGATGGGGCTGCCAGGGCTGCGTGTCCTCAGGCTGGGCTGGGAGGCAGACATGGGCTTGTGAGGGCGTGATGCCGGCCGTGGCTTCCTGGCTGCAGTGGCTCAGGAGCTGAGGTTTCCTCTGGGTGACAGCGGCTGGCTGGATGCCACCCGTCACATGGCATGTCATGCCCACTTCTTCTCTTGTGAGCAGCAGGTGCTCCTCTACAGAGGGGGCTCTGAGAAGGCGTCCGTCCCCAGGTCCCAGGGCTGGCAGGTGGTGGGGCCAGGTCCATCTGGCCCTGAGGTTGGGCAGCTTTGCTCGCCTGTCACCAGCACAGCAGAGGAGGCGGAGCCCATCGGGACTCAGCACTGCTTGGTGCCCCTGGATTTGTGCTGCTTCTGCACCTGCTGACCAAGCAGGGGGTGGGGAGTGGGCTGCTCCTACTTTGTGTAAATGTGGTCACCAGGCCAGCACAGAGGAACCCAGAGGTTCTCAAAGTGTGGTCCCTGGGCCATCAGGATCAAAACCTGGGTCTCCTCTCCCGGGAATAACAACTCCTGCCCAAATTTGAAGACCACTACCTTAGGCCGAGACTGTGCTTCACGTCTCTGGCTTCAAGTTATAGTCACTTAGGAACCTTCCAAACATACTTGTAGCCAGACCAATTAAGATCCCTGAGAAGGGGCGGGGATGGAGCATTGGTGTTAAAAGAAATACACTTCTTCAGATGATTTTAACGTGCGGTAGGGTTGCTCATTTTAGCAAAACAGCAGCAGCAGCAACAACAAATTAAATCTGAATTTCAGGTAAGCAGTGAATAATTTTTTACTGTGTCTCATGCCATGTTGGAATCTATTAGTACTGAAATTTTCTATAGAACCTGTGATGTTTGTTCTGCAACCTCCTTACAAATAAGAAAATGCACGGAACTTGTGTGCATAGGTCAAAGCATTTTTTTTTTACTTATGTAAATGCTTGTGTCATCACTATCCACATATTTGCTACTCAAAGTGTGGTCCCTGGACCAGCAGTATCCACCTCACCTGGGAGCTGCCGAGAGAAGCAGAACCTCAGGCTCCACCGGAGACCTGCTGGATTAGAATTTGCATTTTAACAAGATCCCTGCTTGGTGCACATCAACGGGAGGTTCAAGGAGCTCCGACCTAGTCCCTTTTTACAGCTCAGCTGTCCTCTGTAGCAGCTTCCAGCCTCATGTGGCTACTGAAGATAATATTAATGAAAATAAAATAAAAAGGTGAAATTAGTTTTTCAGGCACATTGGCCACATTTCCGGGACTCCCTTGTGTAACCACTTGTGGCTGCCGTCTTGCTCGGCCCAGCTACGGAATGCCCCAATTCTCCACCATTGCCTGAAGTTCTCTTGAACGCCACTGATTTAGAAGGACAAACCAAAGGCCCATTCTCTGTGGACCAACCGGTGGCTGTGGGGACCTTGTTCAAAGGCAAAAATCTCGTTACCCATTAGAGAGGCCAGAGAAGTGGCTGCTCAGCAGAAACGCCTGAGTCATCTGAGCAGGGTGGAGGGGGTGGGGAGAAGACCTTTGGGAGTTGGCAAGGTTCCTGGGGGAGCACGGCTTGTGGCAGGAACGCTGCGGCAATGCGGAGCGTGAGCAATAGGACACGTCTCTGGCTCATCGGGACCAATTGGATTGCAGCAAAAGCCAAACAAAGCAGTGGCAGGAGAGTAGATTACACCCACAGCACTCACCCTGAAGGGATGCCTCCCTCCGGCCTCCTTCCCCTGTCGGCTGGTGGCGTGGAGGCAGGGAGTCTGTCCACGGGGTGACCATTAAGATGACAGGGCTCCTTGTCATAGGACACTCAAGCAGGTCCTGTGGTGAGGAACCTCCAGCTGCCCCTGGCACCAACTTGCCAGCCACGTGAGGGCGCCATCTTGGAAGTGGCCCCCCCCAGCCCCAGTCAAGCCTTCAGATGACAGTAGCCCCTGCCAACAGCTTGACCGCAACCTCATGAGAGACCCTGAGCCAGGATGACCCACCTGAGTTGCTCCCAACCCAGGGCAGAGGCTCTGGTGGGAGCTTGAAGACATTTGGAAATGAAACCAAAGAGTCTGTGGAACGTGGATTCCAGCCCTGGGCCTGTACCGAGAAGGCCAGATCACGAAGGGCAATGGTCACTCCTTGAATTTGCAAGGATGTGTCATTGCGAGTGTTTCGTACACACATTTCTTTCATTTGATTGGCATCTACCTGGTGGAAGATAAGTTAGAGGAGAATGTCGTGAGGACATTCATTCTGTTCCCTTGGCTTCAGACCTGGGTGTGTCACTAGGCCTTTGAGTTCTTGAGCCTCAGTTTCCTTATCTGTAAACGGCTAGTGTGGAGGAGGTGTTGTAACCTGGCATACAGAAGTGGCCCAGTAAGTGGTGACTGACTGTCTTCAGCCTTCACACGTTTTAATAGAGCCCTTTAGGTGCTGGGCCTGAGGAGAAATGCTACGATGTACCAGACGTGGTTTTTCTCACGTGTAAAATATAGTTAGTTGGTGAATGGGGCACTGGCAGACGTGCTCGCAGGGTGCAATGGGAAGGTTTTGTGGAGAGGGCATTTGCTTTGAGTTGTGAACAAAGAGCTGGAAAAGGTACACAGGTGAGGTCTGGTGGGTCAGGACCAGGGGGTGTGTGGAGGAGGAGTGGGAGGTGAGGCCAGAGAAAGCAACAAGAGTAAGGGTGGGCTTTGTATCAGGCTAGGCCATACGTCTTCATCCCTTAATGGGGAACTATCTCGGTTCTATTACTGCCTGACAAATTATCTCCAAACTTAGCAGATTAAAATAGCCGTACACTTTAATCATCTCACATTTCCGAGGGTCAGGAATTTGGGAGCAACTTAGGAGGGTGATTCTGGCTGAGAGAGTCTCATGAATTGCAGCCGTGTTGTTGGCAGGGGCTACTGTCATCTGAAGGCTTGACTGGGGCTGGA
>NW_026000185.1:1685579-1720579 GCF_001458135.2 Marmota marmota marmota | reverse complement strand
CTTTCCATCATCTCCTTGTTTTTAAAAGTGAAATTCAAATATGAGGAATGTTGTCTGCTTTTGACAACTCTTATCACATGTCCATGCCCTCGCTTTCATAACCCGACATTCTTGGAGCCTGTGGGTACAGATGAGCATGCTCAGTGAAGGAAGTCATTTTTAAAAGACTTTCCATCAATTTTTGCTTCTTCCTTATTTTGATAAAAGGTCTGGCCGGTGAGATTGTCAAAGGACTCAGGTGCAGGCTCTCGGTGAACTCTATTCCTCAGGCACCAGTGATTGGCTCTGTGGGTGGTCACGTGACCTTTGCAGAGACCAATCACATTCTTCCCTGGGATTCATAGATGCTATGGGAAAGTCACTCTTCATTTTAGCGGTAAAAATAAAGGAGAATGTAAAGTTGAAAGTGCTTGCTGTTCTTTTTTTCTGACAGGTGAAAAAGGGGAATGTCTGCTATAGTTGAATGCCTACTGTGTGCTAGATATTGTGCAAAGCACTTTCCTCTCTATAATGGAAAATATGAAGGTACAGAGCCAAGGAGAGAAAAGAGAGGTGAGAAATAGATGAATAGAAGGTTGAGAAAGTGAAAGAAATAGGAGTGTGTGTGTGTGAAGGGGAAGCTGGTAGTGTCAAGACCCAGTTTTACTGCCTGGGGACATCATTCCTGTACCCCTTTCAATTCTGTGTACGACCTCGCTATTTTTGAACAATGTGAGTCAATATATTCCATTCCCCTCAGGATGGTTTAAGTTCATGTTTTGTTCTGTTTCCTGGGACAAAATGGTCTGATTGCTCACATAAATTTTCCTGCCCATTTTGAGGGAAAATACTCCTCCCACCCTGCTCTCTAAGAGGAATCTGTTCTTAACCCATACATTCAGAAGATCTTTCTGTGGCTGGGGACCAGGGAGGATCAGTGGCTTCTTGTGCGTTTTCTGGGTGTTCAGCTCCTCTCCCTTGGGGATGAAGACTGGAGCAGAGAATATAACCATTGGGTGGAGTTAGGTCAATTTCTTTTGTAGAAGGCTGCTAGATACATCAAGGGCCCAGATCTATCTCTACTGCTTGACTCAATAACTGTAATTCTTGGTTTCTGTCTTGAAAATAGCACAGAGTGGAGCACATATTTACCCATGAATATGTGCCCAGGGGTCTGTCATAATGGTCAGCAGGAAACCATTTAGGGACCCACAATCTGGACAAAATTAAATTAATTATGGTTCACCCACATGTGGCACTTAACTTGTCCCATGAAGAGTTTGAAGTGATGCTGTAAATATTTATGCTGCAATGTTGAATGGAAAAGTAGGGCAGAGGAGCTGTGAAAATACTTTTGTCAATTATGTAGGCTCCAGGGCACTAAGACTGGAAGAAAATATGCTATTATCTGACTGTAACTGGTGTGAGGGTAGGACATTTTTTTTTGTTTACTTATATTTTTGTTTGTCTTTTAAATTTTCTCTAGAAAAATATGATAAAATGAGTCTTGGCCCAACTATAGTCTTTCTGGTTGAACAATGACATCTGGTGGCTTATACTTTTTGCTTGGGCATGGAATCTGTGAAACCAGATATCTTCTGTGACCTTTCAACGGCAACTTGATGTTTCTTTTTCCAGCCATTTCACCTATAATGTGGAGATTAATTTCTGCCCAAGTACAGTTCAGAAATGTAAGGAAAGAGAGAAGGGTCACATATGAGCATGAAAGTGAAGAAACAGCAATTTCAGGAACTACTCTGCTGAAGATGGAGGTGGGGTGGAGGAACGACAGTAGTGACTCACAGGAAGTTCCTTGGGCCTAACAGTAGGGGACTTGTTTCTAGCACGGACTTGATGGAGGATGTCAAACAGTTTAGAATGCCCCTCCATCTCTACAGTATGCAGAACGCTGATTTCACAGACAGAGTAGGGGGTTGAGAAGAGAGAGAAGAGAGTTAGAGAATGGTGCTATCATAGAACCGTTCTGTGCTTGCCAAGGTGCCCGCCCACTTAGGCCCTCATTCATTCAGCAAACACCGACTGAGACGTCTGCACCAGGGACTGTGGTTGGCACCGGGTACAGGTGAATTTTACAGCCAGCATTCTGCAGGGACTGTGGGAGGAGAGAGCCATTGTAGACCCTTATTGATCAGACCAGCTCTGTCTGAATGAGCCACAAATATGATTTTATGTAATTATAGAATTTAGAGAATCATATAATTCTATAGAACTTGTAGAAGAATATAGTGTTACAGAATTTATAACTTTCTTAGTTGTCACATTAAAAAAGTAAAAAGAAAGAAGTGGGATTCACCTAGATAATATTTAATGTTTTATTTAAACCTAATATATCTAAACTATTATGTATGCAAACTAACATAAAATATTATCAATGAGGCATCTTTCATTTTTAAATAGTTTTTAAAAAAGTAGACTTCACTTTTCAGGACAGTTGTAGCCTCAGAACAAAATGGAGTGGAGGGGGATGGAGAGTTCCCTTATTCCCCTGCCCTACGTGCACATGGCCTCCCCCACGGGAGTGGTGCGTTTATTACAACTGAGAATCCACATTGGCAACAAATTATCACCCACAGTTTACAGTTTGCATTAGGACTCACCCTTAGTGGGATACATCCTGGTGTTGGTACAAATATATGAAGACATGTATCCACCATTACGGTTTCACACAGATCATCTCACCATTTTGAATACCCCCGTGCTATGTGTTCATTGCCTGCTTCCCCAAGCCCCGTCAACACTGATCTCTTTACTTACTGCATCTTGCCTTTTCTAGAATGTTCTGTCATTTTAGTCATACAGTATGCAGCCTTTTCAGATTGGCTTCTTTCTTTTAGTAAAATGCCTGTCTTTTCTTAGTCCTGCATTCTTTTTTGTACTAAGTTTTTGATGTTTGGAGTGTATTTTGTACTTTCAGCCCATCTCAATTTGAAAAAGCACATTTCAAGGACTCAATGGCCACATGTGGCCAGTGGCAGCAATACTGGACAGTGTAGGTGGGACAAGATGGTTCTCATGTCACTGCTGAGCATCTGGGGCTGTGATAACTCTGGGCTTAGATCTAAGGGCATAAAGCAGATACCACTGTGGAGTTACTGAGAGACGCACACCAGAGGATCCCAGCACCCGAGGGTCTAGTTAGTGAAGTCTCCGAGGTCAGTCATGGCCTTGCAAAGCTGGGAATGTTGAGAATGCAGGCATGGCGTTAGCGGCAAAACTGAGCCAAGAAGATCTGCTATCTTGCAAGACACATGGATGCCTCCTACCCTGGGGATTTGGGGCACAAGCAATTTCAGCTTTCCTTTGACAAGGCTGTGCTGATATGACAGAACGACCTTCTGATCTGATGATTTGGGATTGGTATTATTTTTTAACATGAAACTAGAAAGAAGGCCTTTTATTTCTCACCCCACACCCAACTGTGATAAACCGAATAATAGCCCCTGAAGATGTTCACAGTGAAAACCCTGAATGGATTCCCTTAAACGGCACTAAGGATTTCTTTTTCTTTCTTTCTGCAGATGTGATAGTTAGGAATTGAAGAGTGGGGAAATATTATCTTGTTCTGGGTTACTGGGTGAGCTCAGTGTAATTGCTAGGGTTGTTATAAGAGGGACACAGGAGAGTCAAGTTAGAGATCAAGGAATGTTGAGGCAGGTAGAGAAGGGAAAGAGCAAGAGAGGGATTTGAAGATGGTATTGGCCCTGAAGATGGAGGAAGAAACTAAGGGCCAAGGAATGTGGGTGGCTCTGGCAAGCAGAACCAGGCAAAGGAAACAGACTCCCCTCAGAAGCCCAGGTGAACATGGTTCTCCCATCACCTTTATTTAGCCCAGTGAGGTCCATTTCAGACTTCTGGCCTCCTGAACTGCAAGGCAGTACATTTGTGCTGGGTACGCCATTACATTTGTTGTTATTTGTTACAGCAGCAAGAGGCAACTGATACGCTGAGCCTAAGAGAGGTGTTGTGGTTTGGATGTTAAATGTCCCCCAAAGGGGAATGCACTGAAGGCTCTATCCCCAGCTGGTGGTGCTGTTGGACCCTTTAGGGAGTGGAGCCTAATGGGAGGAAGTTAGGTCACTGGGGAGTGTCCTCGAAGGGGATGTTGGGATCCCTACCCCTTCCCCTCTCTCTCTGCCTCCTGCTGCCATGAGGCGAGTAGGTTTGTTCTATCACAGGCTCCCGCCATGATGTCCTGCCTTACATAGGCCCCAAACAAGGGACCCGATGGATCGTAGACCAAAACCTCTGAATCCATGGGCCAAAATACACTTTCCTCCTTTGTTTTTTCATTTTTTTTTGGTTCCTATTAGTCATACATAACATTAGGAATCATCTTGATATAATTTAAATGGATGGCATATGATTTGTTCTGATTCAGTTCTCAGTACTTACCCTTACCTTCCCCCTCTTCCTCCCCCGCTCCATTTCCACAACGTCACTCGTCTTTCTGCTATTTATTTACATTAAAAAAAATTAGCATCTTGTCGGTATACACGACGGTGGGACTCACTGTGGGAGAGTCATCTGTGTACATAAGGAAGCCAGGTCAGGTTCACTGCACTGCTTCCCAACTCTGTCCTCCCTCCCTCCCCCTCAGCACTCCTCTTCACTGCCCGATGTTTCTGTTATTTGGATGGAATCCCCCCTCTCCCCCCCCTTTCTTATTTTAGACTCGCTTCTACATATCCGAGATCTCAACATTACTTTCTACCAGTTGAGCTACTCTCTGGATCACGTGGTGGTCAGAGGGCCACCAGGAGAGTTGGGGAGGCCATTTCTGGCCATTTCAGCTCTTCTCAGAGGGCTAGGAAGGGAGGAGGGAGCTGATGAACTGGAGTTGTTGGAGGGACTCATGGGCATTCCAAGTGGACTTCTCTGGGAGCTAGGAGGAAAGGAAGGTGCCCACCAGGAGGCTGGATCCGCTGAAGGAGCTTCAGAGTTGGCGCCTGCCCCCCTGACCCTGTGCACTCTTCCCGGCCGTGTGGCTTTGGGCAGATCACCTCAACTCTTTGAGTTTCTGTTTTCTTTTGTGCAGAACAGATACCACAGGGCTGCAGCAGGTCAGGTTCCTCAGGAGACAGTCTCTGGGGTGGGGGTCTAGGGGAATGTTCTGGAGCTCAACACTTGCTGGGGGGGGGGTAAGGGAAGCAGGATTCAGCTGAAAGACGAGTGAACTAGGCAGCGATGGCAACAGAGACCCCAATATCATCAGCCAGCTGGAGCTCGAATGTCCCCGCCATCATCCTCCCACCTGGAGGCAAGAAGTCTGGCCAGTCATTGGCTGCAGGCTGCTGGGGCTGGGAGGGGAGAGTGATGGTGGGTGAACAGCTACCTTCCAGCCGTGGGTGCAATTTCAGGGAGGGACGTGGCTGAGTGGTCAGCCAGTAACACTTCTAGCAACGGGGGGAATGAATGCTTGACCACCAAAGAGGCCCTGGCAGTGCCCCATGGTGTCCACTAGAACCCTAACTTCTAGGGTAGTCGGGAGGCTAGGCCAGAGCGCACCCACCAGCCTCTGGGTAAACGGATGCTATTGTTGTTACCGTGATCATTCTGGTACTGACAGTTTTTTTTTTTTGAAGAAGCAAATAGAGAAATGGAGCAGCAAGTGAAATCCAAGTGACCTTAAGATCCAGGAAATTCAGAGGATATAGTAATCCTCTGAGTTCGGTGGCCCGGGCAAAGCCTCTAATCTCCAAGGCGCCGGTGCTGTCTTTGAAGGGGAAGCCGGGGAAGCGGAGGTTTCAGCAGAGCCGTTCTGCACGGTCCCCAGCCAGGTTGATGGTGCTCCAGAGCCTCGGGTGCAGCAGCAAACAGCAGAATGTGCTCTTTGGTTTTCCCTGGTGGCAGGCTGAGCCTGCAGCCCACGCTCTCTCCAGGCCTGACGCTGCTTGGGACTCGGCTAATTATTTACAGCGTGCACTCTGGAGCGAGGGCGCATGCTGAGCACTTTGAATTTAAACCTGGCACCTTGAGGCCACTGTGGCAGGCCTTGTCCTCACCCTTGGCCCCATTGGGTGAGGACATTGATCTCTCCCTGGAAAAAGCAAGCAGTCAGCAGAACACATGGTGGACACGCCGAGACGTCTAGGAAATCCACTGGGAGTTGCTCCCAAAGCCCTGGAAGCCCTGGTGGTGTCTCTCCTGGGTTCCCAGAGGCCCGGCCTAGAGGGTGCACTCGTGGCCGAGGGGCACACGGTGGCCACAGTGAACTGCATGAGCTGGTTAGTTTGTCATTGTGTCCCCAGAGTTTATCACGTGGCCGGCTCCATGGTAGAAGCTCAATGAATTTTTGCTAATTGGACGAGTGATTGAAGGAATTCTTCTCCAGAAGGTACCGGAAGGCCCCAACTCCACCTCCTGATCTTTGGGTCCCAGGAAGCAAGTGTGTTACCACCATGGACACGTGACTTCCACGGTCATCTCAAGGCCCCTCGCTCCTCCGAGCCCTGGGACCTGCGTGCACTAGGTTGTCCCTCGCGGGCGACGTTCCACAGGGATGGAGAGCCGTGCAGTGTTCTTTCCCGTGCCGGGGCCTTTACACCTTCTAACGACTGGCCTGGTCAGCAGCAGGTACCGCAACGCTGGCCTTGACCTAGGGTGGCACGTGTGGCGCCTCTCAGTCCCCATGTGTGACCTTTCTCTGACACTATGGGGAGCGCTCTGGGCCCTGGGTATCCTTGGCCTGTGCCTCAGGCAGGCAGATGTGCCCCAGGAGCGATCCTCAAGGGCCAGGGGAGGGAGCTGAGGGTAAGCAGCTTCCTTAGCCCCAGGCTGGACAGTTCTATGGTGTGTTCCAGATTCTCACAGGGTCCTGTGGGACGGAGCCTCTGCTCCTGGTATCCAGGGACCAATGCACCTGGTGCTGATCTCCTCCTTTCCTGATCACGTTTCTCACCTCCTCAGGGGTGCTCACCCACAAATGAAGGACTTGCAGCCAGGTGCCATCTGATGGCTCAGCCATGTGGAAGAGCAAGCGTATTCTTCTGTTTTCTGTAGCCAATAACACAATGCCACAGACTGGGTGAGTTAAAAAGAAAGAAGGTTTATTTTGGCTGACGGTTCTGCAGGCACGAGGCTGAGGGCTGCCTCTGGTGATGGCTGTTGTGGGGTGACACAGGGTGTCACATGGCAAGTGACGCGACTGTGTGTGTGTGTCTTTAGGCTTCTTTCCCTGTGAGCTTGTTTAACCCTAATCACTTCCCAAAGGCACCCCGTAAACACCAGGCTGGATTAGGTTTCTACTCTTTGAATCCTTGTGATGGTGATCACAGTTCAACACATTGAACTTGGGACGTTCCACCCACATCCACACCACAGTGGCAACCCAGCTGAATGTAAGACCGAGGAGACGTGGTCATCCTGTGGCTTGTGAAGAGTGGAACCCAGGAGTCTGAGTGGGCCTGGGGGTCACGGCATGGACCTCTGCAGAACAACAGGAGGTGAGGCCCCCTCCCCCTGTCTGCTTGGGATGACTGTGGTCTGTGGTCCAGGCAGGGGCTGGGGGGCGAGTAACCAAGCAGTGCCATGCACACGAGTGGGCGTCAGCATCTCCTGACTCGGCTGCCACATGGGGGTGACAGTGCTCTTGGGGACCCCAAGTGAAGACAGTTGCCCTTTTAATATTTGCAATAGTGCACCCGACAGACGAGTAGATGGCTCAATGCCTGGCTTGGGGTCTGGACCGCGCTCACGTGCGGGGACAGTGCTCTTGATAGTGAGGCCCCAGTGCCTGGGCAAGGGGGTGACCCAGTTCCAGTTCACACAGCACTGCTTGAGTAAGAGCAGCACGTCTCCTGTGGTCCCCAGGTGTCCTCCGCACTGCCCCCAGGGGACCAGGTGTGGCATTGCCACCAACTGCTGACCCCTGCACTGGCCTGGCATTTCTGAAATGATCTCCCAGTGTGCTCCCAGTGAGGCCCCACCAGGGATCCACACAGTGCTGGGCGGTCACCTGGAGCCCCCAGGGGCCCATCCTCAGAACTCCGGGAACCCCACAGATTCTGTCCCACACTCCCTGTGGATGGGCTGAATCCTGGCCACATCCTGCTCGGCCACCAGTGGCCCTTTCATCATGAATGTCCAAACGGAGCCATAAAACTATTTATTTAAAGTAGCTCCTTTCAGCCGGTCCTCACAGATAAACATAAATAAATCACGTGGCTTCTCCATGAATTATGCATTAAACACACTTCTGTAAAACTCCCCATCAATGGTAGGGCTTTGAACATATGGGGTTTTAATTGAACACTAAATCAATTTTCCTATCTCTGTTGATGGAATTTTTAAAACTATTCCTGGCTTTATTTAAGATGTCTGTCCTGGTTACATGATAGAAAATAAAACCCTCGGACTCTGGTGATTCTGACACCGGCTTCTGTGCTCATTTTCCATAATTCAAATCCTGGTGCCGGGCACCTGTGATGGGGAGATTAAAAGGGTCCTCGGGGAGCAGAGCCCTGGAACACTCGGACACTATCAGAAAATAAAAGGCAGAAAGGTGGCCAGATCAAGTGGTCAGATCGCTGGGGAGCTCTGCACTTGGGGCGTGAGCAGAGAGCACAGAGGAGCTACGGCGCAGGGACCTCGGGGTGGGGAGACACCAGGCAGGGAGGGGGAGGGCAGAAAGGCAGGTGTGCATACTGGGAAGGCGAGGATATCTGCCTGAAGGGTCTTCTCCTTCCATGGCCCATGGAACCCACAGGCATCGGGTCTGTTTTGCAGATAAGAAAACTGAGGCTTAGGGAATTCATGGGGCTTTCCCAACATCATAGACAATGTCCAAGCCAGAATTCAGACCAGTGTGGCTCCAGTCCCTGAACACTTGCTCCTTCCACAGGAGGAGGGCTGGATGGCCAGTTGTGTAGTGTCTTGTTGGGGTCACTCCTCCCTGATGGATGGCAATGGGACCACAGCAATGAGAGGGTAGTATGATGCTGAGTTTCCTAGTTCAAAGTTACAATTTCTCTGTGGGCTCTGGGATAAAATATAAGGTCTCATATTTTGGGAGGGAGTGAGTTTCACGTCGGTGGAGGGAGTCAAGGACAGCCCTCTGCTAACTCCTCTGGGCTACTGTCCAGTGAAGTTGGAAGTCCCTTAGGTGCACTAATGGAGGTGTGTCAGGCTCTTTCAGGGGAAAGAACGTGTGTGGACACAGTGAGAAGGTGGCCATCAATAAGCCAAGGGGAGTCTTCACAGTGGAAACGCAGCCTGCAGTTTCCTTGACCTCAGACTTCCGGCCTCCAGAAGAGAAATCAGTGCAGCTTACAGCTCTCTGACGGTGAGTCACAATGGCCGTAGAAAATGAATCTCCCTTTCAAATGGTTGGCACAGGAATTTAGGGGGTGAAAAATACATAAATTTCCAGGTAGGGCTCCGGGTACCTCACGGACTTTCGGTACACGCATGCGCTCCTCTGACTGCCGCAAGCTCTGGGGACCCGTGGTGGCTCCTCGTGCTCTGTGCCTGAGCACCCCAGGCACACAGTCAGCACAAACAGATGTTTGCTGAACGGAGCTGCAGACACAGCATGCACTCGGGTACCTCCTGAAACCCAGAGGCTCTGACCCTCTCCCTGTCATTGACCTGCCCGAGCCCCACCCCAGTGCCACTCGGAGTGGTTCCTCTGGTCATGGGACCTCACTTGGGAAGGCTGAATTGCCTCGGGCAGCCACTCTCTCAAGAGCATGCTCTGGTGAGCACCGCTAGGGCCCTGACCCCGGGCTCCCAGAGATGGTCTCATGAGAGTCACACAGCAGCCTCCCGAGGTAACATCATCCCCACCTTCTGTAGATGAGGAAGGCACAGTCCCTGGGGGTCCCCCAAGCTGAGAAGTGGCAGTGCTTAGAATCAAACCCAGGCAGATCTGCTCTCCAGGTTTATGTGCAAAGGAGTCGCATCCCGGTAAATCCATTGCCATGTCAGAATATCATCAGCTGAAAACGCATGGGGCACCCCTACCCCACCAGAGTCACAGTGCACGGCGGGATAGCCGCCGGTTGTCTTTATGGTCACGGGGCTGATTTGGCGCTGAGGCTGCGGCCACGGCCCAGCACCGGGAGGGAGGATCGTCCTGCACGAGGCTGGCCTGGGGCAAGATCAAATTCAAAACTCAAAGTGTGGTTTCTGCTGAACGCAGTCAGTTTCACACCATTGTCAGGTTGAGCAACTGTAATAGAACCGTCCTGAGGGAGGAGCCCTCTGTACTTGAAATTCAGATAGATTAAATGGTCACAAGGCAACGCAGCATATATAGTTATAGGTACAACTGAAGACCTTCTGCTCCGTCGTGTATCAGCATTTTCTCCTGAATCCCCTCAGCCATCCATTGGTAGGTACCACCGTTCCCTCCAGGGGAGGAAACAGGGGCACTGAGGAGTTCAAGTTCAATGGCTTGCCCAACTTTACATGGCTAATAAGGGGTGGAGCAGGGTGTGCACCTGGGGTCCCTGCTTTTAATCATTGTGCTGTGTAATAATTACTGAGCGTTTGCCGTGGGCCCCTGCTGTGCTGGCTCAGTAACCCTCACCCAGTGACCCCTTCCTGAGGATGCCCCGAATGGCAGAGGACCTTGGTGGGGTCACATGGCGGATAGGAGGCGGAGCTGCCACTTGCAGCCCTGCAGCCCCCTGGGGACTCCTTGCTGTGTCCCTGTGTGCCCCTGTCTCTCTATTTCAGCCTCCTCTGACCTGGGGCTGCACCCAGGCAGACCCCTCTACCCCAGAGGCGGAGGCATGGTGAGTGAGCGGCAGCCAGGCTGCTCTGGGGAGCCAGCCCTGGAATGGCCCTGGTGCTTATTTTCTCATCATTTTGATTCTGAGCTTCTGCAAATTGGGGACTCAGCAGCACCAGGATTAGGCAATTTTCTTGCCTCCTGTAATGTACTTTCTCTGAATTGGTTCTATCAAGACAATTATCTGAAGCCTTTGGATTGCTCCCGCAGGCAAGCCGAGGGCGTCAGGTGACACATCTTCATATGCAGACAGGTCTTAGGGCTGCTTCCGTCCTTACTGGGAGTCACAGGCATCGAAAGAAAAACTCAGAGCAAAAAGGAAAGTTCCTCCTGAGCCCGCAGCAAGGGTCTCCGAGGGCAGACCTTGGATTTTAAACCCACGCGCCACGCCTGCTATGCTCTTCCAACCTTTCAAAATGGCTGATATTGTTTCCAGCTCTCAGTTGAGAAGATTGAGGCTCATAGAAGGCAAATCAAATTTCCCAGGTTAGAATTGGGGAAACCAAGTCCCAGAGAGGGGGTGTGATGTACCCAAAGACAGAGCTGGGGAATGACTAAGGGGGGCTCACGGCTCTGGGACCAGACCCTCACGTGTTAATCTCAACCATCACCATCACGTGCATAAGGAAACGGGGCTTTCTTCTTTCTCCTCTCTCCCTCCTCCCTCCCTCCCTCCTTCCCTGTGTTATCTGTTGATTTATTATTTCTTCTTCTTCTTCTTCTTTTTTTTATCAGCAAAGTTCTTTGGCGTTGAAATAAATACGTTCATGTAAAGTAACATCATTTAACCTTCACCCAGCACACACAGGTCTTCCTCCCGCTGGGCGCTGTCCAAGGTACTCAATGCCGTCGGGCCCCATCTTGTCCAACATGCACTATGAAACTCAACACCCCCATTTATTAGAATTTAAATGGGGCTGTTTGGTGAGCTATTGGAGATTATGGCTAAATCTGGTCCAGAGTCCATCCATGAAACCTTTGTAGAAGTTTCCAGAGAGCTGAGTTAAGAGTTTAGACTCTGGGCTCAGAAGACCTGGGTTGAAGTTCCCGCTTCTCCGCTTTCCTGCCATGAATCCTTGGGCCAGATACTTAGCTGTCCTGGACCTCAGCAACCTCATATCTAAAATGGGTATAATAGTACCTATTTCCTGGAATTCTTGAGAAAAGAGGAGAGATAAAGCATGTTAAACACCTGACTCAGCCACAGGTGCAGGGTAAAATGAACATAAAATGTCAGTTATTATTTTTTTTATACTTTTAAGACCTCATGAGTTTTGAAATCAATGCATGTGTTCCAAGAAAGCTTTGTCATTTGCTGGCAATGAGAGGCAAGTTAATCAACCACTCTGAACCTTGGTCTCCCTACTAGTACAGTGATATCAACATCCATGCATCACTTGCAAGGTTCTTACAAATTTAAATAAAATTAAAGCTTGTCCAGTGCTTAGAACACTGATTGAACCTTGGGAAACGCTTTTTGCATAATTGGCCTTGGGTTCCTTATTCTCTTGGTCTTGCTGGAGAGGGAGCACCCTCAGCCTCTGGTTTTAGGAGGTACCGAGAGGTCAGTAGGCTTGACCCATGTTCTCAATATTACCTAAGAACCCAAGAGACATCCTTGTGGCAGCAACAGAGATGACATCTGTATCACAGAGAGCATGATCCATTTGGAGTTGACCCCTCTGCGGGGGCCAAGGGGACAGGGGACAAGGTCGTGGGTCTGCGTGCACAGAAGGGAGGTTTGAAGGAGCTTCGCCCATCTTCCTGCTGTTTCCCAGACATTCCAAGCCCAAGGCCATTCTCTGGGGAAAGAAAAATCCCTCTGGGGAGTGGAGAGTCCTGTCGGGAAGAGCAAGGCTTCTATAAGTACAGACTGGTTTCTTCCGAGTTGGTGACAGCTGTTTATGGATGAGGGTGTGTGATTGGGTGAGGTTTATTTTGTCTTCAAGGGGCCCAGACCCAACACGCCTGCTCTAATGCAATTATTTCTGAAATACTCTTGAGGATTTGATCTTTGCAGCTCAACATCTAACCTGTTCTAGGGGTATTGGTGAGACTGCCTGGGTGTGCATGCGTGTGTTGTTTGGTGTAAATTCAGTTATTTTCAATTCCTGCTCCCCCGAGCCTCTCTTTTCTTGGCAGAAGTCTTTAGGAGCTCCTTGGACAATGGATGCTGGCCCTTATCTGCAAAGAGCTGTCAGTCACAAGGTACCACAGGGCCGACAGTATCTTACAAGGGCCCTTCTACCATCTCAGGGCAATCAGGTCAAGGAAGCTCCAGAGAAAAGTTTAAAAACAAGAAACAGACTGGGACACACTGATGGCCCTTCCTCTGACACATGTTCAGAAACTGCTTGAGTTGCCCGTGCTTCAAATGGTAGTAACGGCACAAATAATTGGTACAGGCAGGACAGTGGCTTTTACTGTTTCATAACAGAGCCACCCCGACATATTCAGGGTGTACATATTGCCTTGTATTATTGTGGAGATATGAGGTGTCCCCCCAGACTCTTGTGTGAGACACTGCAAGAACATTCAGAGGTAAAATGATTGGGTTATGGGAGCTGTGACCAAATCAGTGGATTGATCCGCTTGAAGGGATTATTGGGGGTCAGAACTGTAGACAGGTGGGGTGTTATGGTTTGGATGTGAGGTGTCCCCCAAAAGCTCACATGTGAGACCATGCAGGAAGGTTCAGAGGAGAAATGATGGGGTCGTGAGAGTCTTCACCCTATCAGTGGTTTAGTTCCCTGATAGGGATTGACTGAGTGGAGACTGAGGGGTGGGCGTGGCTGGAGGGGGTGGGCACTGGGCATGGCTGGGGGTATATATTTGTATCTGGAAAATGGAGTCTCTCTCTGCTTCTTGATCACCTTGATGTGAGCTGCCTCCCTCTGCCACACACTCTGCCATGAGGATCAGGCTCATCTGGAGCCCCGAGGAATGGAGCCGGCCTTCTATGGAAGAAGATCTCTGAACTGTGAGCCCTCAAATAAACTCTTCCTCCTCTATGACTGTGCTGGTCCGGTCCTTTAGTCACAGCATTGGAAAAGCCGACTAAAACAGGTGTGGACAGCGGAAGTGGTCACTGGATTTATATTTTGTCCTTGGTGAGTGGCGCTCTTTCTGCTTCCTGGATGCCACGTCCTAGGCACACCCACACCTGGTTGCCATATCCACACCCCTCTGCCCCGATGTTCTGCCTCACCGTGGCCCAGAGCAACAGAGTCAGCCCTCTATGGAGTGAGACCTCTGAAACCATGAACCAAGATAAACTTTTCCTCCTCGGAGTTGTTCTTGTGAGGTATTTTGGTCACAGAGGTGCAGAAGCTGACGAAAACACCTCAGAACTGAGTATATTAGAGTCTGGTATGTTTTGTAAGTTGTGATTTGGGGCCTACAGAACAGAAGTCAAACTCAAAATAGCTAGGTGCAAGAAAGTAGAACAGTTTTTCCAATAAATTAAAAAATCCCACAGAATAGGGTACTAACATCAGGGATCTGAAATACCCAGAGGGCAGATAGCTGTGCAGCCCAGACGGTGGTGATTCACTTGTTTGTTTACGCGCTTTGAGCCAGGTCCTGTTCCTGGCACCATGAGTACAGGCATGTCCTGACCTTCAAGGTCGAGCAGGGGAGACAGTCTTTTAACAAATGATTTCATTAATAAATGTAGGTACAAGGAAAAGTTCAGGGTGCGCTGAGATGGCATAGAGGGCAGTGAGTCTAGGCCAGAGGTTTCAGGAAGTGACATTTAAGATGAAGTTTGCAAGATGAATAAGACCTAGGTGGGTGGGGAGATAGGAAGAGCATTCCCGTGGAGGAAACAGGAAGCATAAGACCCTGTGGGCCATGCTGTGGATTTTGGATTTTCTTTAAGAATAAGAAGAGGCATGAAAGATCTTTTTAAAACTGGTGAATTAAATAGAGGAGGCGCGAGTCAACAGTGATCCTAGGAGATGAGGAACCATCTCTGGACAGGGGAGGGGCCTCGGGAAGAAGTGTGCATGTGCAAGGTGCACTTAGAAAGGAAGATCTATGAGAACAGGAGAGAAAGCACATGTTAGGGAGCCAGGGGAAGGAGTGTGAAAGGTAACTGCTAGGTTTATTGAGAGATGACAGCGGAAGTCACGGTACCACTTCCTGAAGATGGAAGATACATGGTATTGGGGGGCTGGCTTCCGAAAAGGAGGCCAAAAGTCCATTTTTGTCAGAGAGACACCCACGTGCAGATATTAGGAAACCAGTTTTGTCTAAAACACAGAGGAATTAAGCCCAAAATATTTGAAGAGGGAAGTACTAGGGAATGATATTGACCAAATAATATCGTTATACCATGTGCATGTACAGATATGTAACAATGGACCCCATGATTGTGTACGGCTATAATGCACCCAAAAATATGTGGAAAGAGAAAAAAAATGACCTGAATAGGAAATGCCACCAATATGGACTCATAAAAATACAGACTTTACAACCAAAGAGGGAGTTGTTTTTCTTTTTCTTTTTTTTATTGGTGCATTCTGATTTTACAGAGTAGTGGAATTTACAATGCTATATATTGCACAACAGACATTGATGGATCACATTCTCCAATACACTCCTGTTCCCTCCCCTCCTCCCTTTTGGCCGGAGTTCTTGACATCACGGAGGAAGGGCAAGCAGAGAGAGCTGAGGCTAGTGTCCCTGGATTGGGGTGGAGGTGAATGTGGTGAAGGAAGTCGAGAAGGTGTGTCTGCAGAAGGAAGAGCAGCACCAAGAGCCGGGGTCATGGAAGCCGAGAGTGATGGGTGCTGCAAACAGCGGCTACCCCTGTGGTCACCGGGCAGCCAGAGCGGGACAGTGGGAGCAGCGGCATAAGTCCTCGTGGTGGTGGCTGGTTTAGTAGGAGAAGGAAGGGGAGAGGAGGAGGAGGAGGAGGAGACGTGGAGCAGGAAGCAGGACTTCCAGTAGCTGCTGTAGCCACAGCTTCCGCGGGAGCTGGAAGTGGTCCCAGGGGGGCAGGTGGGCAGCCGTGGTTGGGTGTTCTGCACCCTGGAGAACAGCCGTCTGTCTTTCAGGCGGACTGAGTGGCAGGACAGCTGGGTGCACGAGGAGGGAGGAGTCCGTGTTCCTACTTCATGGATGAGGAGGTGGGGAGATGGAAATGTGGGGTAGTCTTCCCGTGAGAGAGGGGCTACTCCTTAGCAACAGGACCAGAAAGGGAATTCTGGGCCCTGAATCCTCAATAAATTCCATTTCCACTGCCCATGCTTGTGGCATAACACCAGGAGCCCTGTATGTTTCCCCCTGGGACGTACTTTCTGGGGTGGGGGGGCTTCTGTGCACTAATGGGTCCTCAGTGCTTAGTGTGGTACCTGGCTCCCAGGAGACTCACCCATCACAGGAGCGATGCATCAACCTTGAAGAGTGAACGACTCTCTCTTAACTAATAAACATAAGACAATGAGGAATGCTTATTATTTTAATGAATTCCATGTCCCCTGCCCATCCTTTCTCTTTCTGTCTGCAAACCATATGCCACAAACTGGTTCAGAAATATATTTTTTTAAACATCCATCCATTAACATGAGAAGATTTTGAGATTCTGCATATGTTCGTGAATTACAAGTCCATACCACTAGTTCACTGTCTCAGATCTAAGATTCAAGAAGTGATTCGAATCTAGCTTTTCTGGGTTTTGCTTTTACTTCTCTGGACACAGCTTCTCGATTTCCTTCACATATTTACCTCCACCCCAACCCAGGGACACCCACGGACCATTCACATTCAGGGGTATTTAAGGTCAACGTGGAAAGTCACATTTCTTCCCCCTAGAACCAGCCGGAATAGAAGAGCTCTGAGATCACGCTGTGCTGAGGAGGGGGCAGCTGGAGCCCCATGAGGGGTTCACCATGCTGTCTAGGCATGGAGCTCGGGCTCCCCTCTTCTACCTGAGAATATGGAGGCACAGGAGAGAGGGGATCATGGAATGAAGAGACCCGTCTGGGAGTCAGAGGGATCTAGGTTGCCAGCTCTGTGTTTAGCCCGTGGAAAAGTCATTGCCGTCCCCAGGTCTCGGTTCCCCATTCTAAAGCAGAGACACAGGCTGATGTCTCAGGCCCACGGTGGGAATTACCGAGGACATCGTAAGAACCGAAGGCCCACTGCCAGGACCCATGAACGTTTCCTCCCTCCGCTCCTCGGAGAACCATTTACGTACTGGAATAAAGGACGTTTGCAAACTGTGACGTGCTGTGCTGTGGGGAGGGGCTCCTTATTTACCTTCCTCTCCTGCTGTTCCTTTGCAAAGACCCTGGGCTCCGGCGTCTGGAACTGCCTCCCCTCCCCCATTCCATTTCCCTCCCTTCTGTTAGTGCCTCCAGCCTGCACTGTTCTCGCCAGCCGCACACTCAAGCCCCATGACGTCTCCTCTTGGACGGGCCTCAGCCTCCCTCTGCCCAGATGGGACACAGAGTGTTCTGATCTCCTGATCCACCCAGGAGCCAAGCCAGAGTCCTCCCCCTCTCCCAGCCAGCCATCCATCACGTCCTGCTGGTCCAAACCGTCCACCCATCCGTTCCCACCACCTCGCCCTCCTTCTGGCTGAGATGTCTCCGGTAGCCTCCTAATTGGTCTCCCCGCTGCCGAGCTAGCTCATCGCCACTCCATCACCCAGCTGGGGGGCTCTCTTCCCCACCGACATCAGATCGCCGCTCCCTGGCTGGAGCACTGCACACTCCTCTGTGCTCTGAGAGCTCAGCTCCCCACGTGGGGTGGCAGGTGCATTCGTTCCCGTAGCTGCCAGGAAGGCCCAGGCCGACCGCTCACCCCGGCCCGGCCCCAGGGAGGGTCTGCCGTGTTCAAGGTTGGGTCCCCTCCTCAGGGAACAACCCGTCAGTGTGGAGGCGCCCAGGTCTGCGCCCCTGGCTTCACCCTGGGATTTCTGAAAGGCTTCTCCTGCCCTTCGGGAGCAGCTGAGAACTCTGCTGTAGGGCGCTGTTCTTCACCCCTCCCTCTGCCAGTCTGCCTCCCTCCCCACCCTGCAGGTGACACCAATAAACCCTCTGCATGCAGATCTCCTGGGGACGTGACCAACAATGTGGGTCTTCTGAGGCTCCCGGGATCTGCCTTCAGCACCGTGCCCAGCCCAAGGGCACACCGTGGGTTGATCGGCTGTTGGGTGGTAAGATGGGGCAGTGAGCAGTGCGAAGAGCTTCTCCTCCAGAGGGTCAGCCCTGGGCATCTGTTCGGGGCCGCAGGGGTGTGGTCAGAGGACTCCCAGGGTAGCCAGTGAGTCAGTGGACCCCAGTCAGCTGTGGCCTCGGTAATGACCATCTGCCATCTAGAGGGTGGAGGGCAGGAGGGCCCTGCCAGGGGCTTGCTCTCATTGGTAATGCTCCTCCATCAGCAGGGCATTCACCTCGGAATCAATTCTCGTGTATTCCTGAAGCTGCCAAGCCTGGAACCAAAAGAAAAGGCAAGACTTTCAGAATGTGCTTTTCTCCCGCAGCTGAGGCCGTTCTTGCTGAATTTCACCTTTTTCAGTGACTTGCTGTGGGAGCTGCAAGGACAGACTGCTGGCAGGACTCCCTCTGTGATTTTGCATTCACCAGCCTCAGCAAGTAAAGGGAGATGGCAGGCGTCAGGGCCTCCCGAGCTCTGCTCTCCAGCCTGAGGCTGCTGCGCTTCACCGTCTCCAGGCCTTTGAACTTGGTGTGTCTGCCCACATTGGCCTCCTTGGCCTCATCCACGTGCATGACTCACATCAGACAGAATCTCTAAGACGTCTTCTCCACGCTTCTGCAGGATCACATGCCTCTCCTCCTCCGCTGACCAGACCAAATTGTCCTGTAGCTTCTGAGTTTTCTCTTTGCATTGGCTACTAGGAAGCTCGGTGCTCAGGCGCCATCAGCCTGTTCAGTGTCTGCATGGTGGACACTGATCTTTTCTGACTTCCCCTTACTTGCTTACATTAATTTTCCTTTCCCTTAATTTCCTCGGTGTGATCTTCTCCTGACTCTACTCATTTTTTTTCTTCAAGTGAGAAAGGAGAAGCTTTAGAAAATTAATGAGCTCCGCCTGTCTGCTTGCCTGTTCCCTGCTGGTTTGCGATCCTATGGGGAGAAGACAGTAGCATCTTTTCATCCACCTTCCTCAAAAGTCGGACACATAGTAGGTCCTCAGAAGTATTTACCAAGTGAATGGCGCAGACGTAAGGGCAGAGGGGTGGGACAGGTACTTTGAGGACTTTTTGCTTGGCATCTAGTATATAAAACAAAGGGAATGGAAGATCTCAACTATTTTGTCGGTTTTTATGCAAAGTAAGGTACACTGGTCGGAGGTTGTGAGGCAAGGAGGAAGGAGAGAGCCCTGGGGGACAGTGTTCAGCCCCTCCATGGGGCTGGGAGTGGCCACTTGATGAATGGGTAGAGCCATGCCTCCACCCCCCAAATATGTAAAACACGGGACAAAACCCAGCCAGTAACTTCTTTGTGATGACATTTTCCCCATCAAATAATGGTTATTTCTGATTATCTGGCAAACCTGACACCGTCCTCCTATTGAGATTCCTGACATCATCATCTTTTATGTAGACAGTATCCTCTGGTGACAGGATAAGGCAGACAGAGAAGACTCCCTAGGGAATCCAGAACTCACCTCTTCAGAATGACTTGGCCCTGATCCACTTCTCCCTCAAAATAGGACAGAGACAAGCCCCATTTATTGGTGTGGACCTGGGCTGCAATTGAGGAGGGAGGAGATCATTTGTCACGGATAGCTTTTGGGGACAAGGCTGGCTCAGAAAGTTTGCCAACTTGGATGCGTGGGGATAGAACTTCTGAGAAGATCAACTGAAGGAGCTACAATTAGTCACTGTGTGACTCCAGGGAGCGTCACTTTGTCGGATAGTCTTGAATTCTGTCCCCATGTTGGGACGCCCCAGTAACTTCTTAAACTAGCGCTAACTCTACGTACTGGCCACCGTGCGCAGGGCTCTGTGGGCCTCCTTCAATTAATGTGAACACCAACCAACGAAGCAGCCACCATCTCTGAATCCATTGGGCAGAAAAGGAAGCTGAGCCTTATCCCGGGTCACCAAAGGAGCAGAGCTGAGACCTGGTCCCAGTTCTGACTAAGTCCAGCAGCTGGCTTCTGACCTGGCCAACTGAGGGCTGAAACTGGCCCCTCGATAGGTTTGACTTAAACAGCACTTTTTAAAAAAAATGTCAATCGTTGAAAAATTAAAGATCTTACAAAAATCTTTTCTTCCAACTCATCCTGAGAAACAGAACTATTCGGTGACTGTTGAGAGCCACAGCCAAAGGGGCCCCAGCAAACTTCCAGCTGCCAGCAAACTTCCAGCTGCCAGCTGATGATTGGCTCACAGCGGCCCCAGCAACATCTAGCTGATTGGCTCACAGCGGCCCCAGCAACATCTAGCTGATTGGCTCCTCTGCGGTGATGCTCATTGGACTGTTTCCCTGCCCTTTCAGACCACGGAGCTGCTCATTGGGGGACTTTTTTTGGCTCCGCCCACGTGACCCAGCCAATCGGCCTCAAGAGCAGGAGGATTGTGGGAGGTGGAGAGAGGCTTGTGTGGGAGAGAGAGGCTTGTGGAAAGCCGGTGGTGGCAGTTGAGGTTCTGAGGATTTTTCCTGAGAGGCTGTTTTGTTTGGCGTGTGTGGTTCTAAAAATAAAGTTAGTTTCTTTTGACAAGTGGCTCCTGATTGTGCCCAGCCAGACTGCGGCAGTGACACTGCACCTGGTGACCACCAGCTGGCACAGAGCGGGGGCTGTCCTCCTGCAACAGAGCTGTCACTCATTCACAGAACATGGTTGGCCCCGTAGGCACCTGAGATTTTGGCCTCTGGTAAAAACCACCCCGTGTGCCCGGCCTGGAGAAGGAAGAACACCACCTGCATGCATTACGATCACCTCTCCCTCTGGTTCCTCCACCCCTGCACACGACTCAATCCGTGCCCTTGAACTTGACCAGTGGGGCCAGAAGGACGGGAGACCTCGTGGCCCATCACTGTGACTGGGGTGCCTAGAAAAGGACCAGCCAGGTCCTCCTTGGAAGCCAGCACAAAGGCTCAGCATTCTCTCCAGATCTTTCCTTTGTTTTTAAAAAGATCCCAGAGCATTAGAATTCTTGTAGGTACTGCTAAGCGGATGTCGAGTCCAGGTCACCCCCACCCCCTGGCTATTCCAGCCATAATTCTGGAGCCCAGAGGAAACAAAATCAGGTAAAAAGGCCCCTTCCTTGCCCTGACTTAACAAGGCTTACTTATGTCTCTGCGAGCCACAGGTTAAATCAGCGCCATCTTTCCTGTACATCAATAATGTATGAATGTGTGTGAAATTGCTAGGCTTGCTTTTCAGTCCTGGGAACGCAGAGGAACAAATGCCTCAGCCCTAGACCGCGACTTCAGAGATCTGCCTCTTTACCCTTCTTGCATTAAACATAGGGCCTGATGCACTCCTAGGAAGAGAGTCCCAGGGGACTCTACGCACAGTCACAATCCGACCTGCTTGCGAGTCAGAGGTCACAAGCTCAGTGCTGGATGATGACAAGGTGACACCTGTCCTGGGCGGTGCTGGGAGTGTTGATAGAAAGATAGATGATCTCTTCTCTAATCTTTATCAGCAACTCTTTCCAGTTGGTGTTGTTATTTACACTTTGAAAATGAGGCAACTGAGGCTTCAGGGGCTGACACACTGGAGGTCCCAAGCTGGAAAGAAGCCATAATTGTTATTCAAATGTAGTTTTATTGGCTTCCCAAACTTTCTTCCCTCCACATATGTAAATCCTTCAGCAATTTAAATTAAACTATCTGGCCTGCCCAAGAGATCCATCTATCCCATTTCCTAATTATCCAGTGAAAAACTCTGTGCGTCTAGGAGGGTTCGGGCATCCATCACTGAATGAGGTTGGACAACTTCAAGAACCTGGCACCTATGTGAGCTAAGGAGTGGGTGCGGGCAACCTCTGTCTTCCCAAGTTCACGCCTGGCAACGGGGGAGCCCCTCTCCCCTGTGCTCCTTTAATTAGCAAGTCCACAGAGAACCGTCCTCTGTGTTGCTAGATGGCTCAGTCGCTGCTGTGTGTTAAGGAGTGTTAACGTTTTGTATCAGGGGGTCTCTAGAGGAGCAGCGTCAACAGGAAGTATGACTATAAAAGGGGACTCACGAGGTTGGCTTTCACGACCACATGTGGATCACCACGTCCACGGTGGCCGTCCGTCTGCAGGCTGGAGAGCTGGAGGGACCAGGGGCTGCGCAGCCCAAGAGGCTGAAGCCCCAGGACAGGAGGGGTCAGCGGTGCCACCCTCGTCCTAGACCAAGGCTCCTGGAGAATCACTTCTTCTGTTCTGGAAGAGTGAGAAGCGAGAAGCCATTCAAGCAGATTCAAGCTTGCACCTGCTGCTGCCTTGTTCTTCCAACTTTTCTTCCATCCAAGCCACCATCCTCTTGGTGCTGCCCATGCTTGGGGAGGGTCTCCATTTCAGTTGGCTGTCTCTCGTGCCAATCATTCCTGGACACACCCTCATCCACACACCGTAATCCCCTTATTGTTGGCATCTCTTAACCCAATCAGGTCGACAGTTAGATTATCCATGACACCTTGCATCCAGAGGCCTCCCTTAGGGAGAGTCGACCAGTGGCCAACCATCATCTCACATTGCTGCTCTCCTTAGGGCTGCGGCCTGGGCACGTGGAGTCCTGGCCCCGAATGCTTCAAGGAAGGCCCAAGGGCTGAGCAGCAAAGCACAAAGGGAGAGGACAAGAGGCCCCCAGGGTCCCTTCGTGTTGGGAGGGTGACCATGGTGTGTGAAGTGGCTTCCTTCCGAGGGCTGCAGGGAAGGGTCTGCTCCAGGCGCTCTCCTCAGCTTGCAGGTGGCCCTCTTGTCCCATCTTCAGGTGGCCTCCTCTTCTTTTAGGGACCCCTGTCCTATTAGACTAGGGCCCACTCCAATGGGCTCCTTCACCCTTGATGACCTCCCTAAAGAGGGCAACTCCTGATTCAGCCCACTCCCACACGCTGAGAGTTAGGATCGATTTCAACACATGAATTTTGGGAGGGTCACAGTTTGGCTCATAACAACCCAGGAGTGAACCCTTAAGATTTGTACCTTCTGCTGTGGGTGAATCTTCATCAAAAGAAAAAAACGCCTACGGATATTGAACTGCAGTTAATGATATGCAGGTTGCAGTGCTTGGGCGGGGTGGGGGAGTGTATTGATGTTGGCGAGGTCTTTGAAATGCATCAGAAATAAGATGGATTAATAGATGCACGGATAAGGGATGGACCAGATCGAGCAGCATGTTAATGGTAGACTCTCGGTGGTGAGTGTAGAGGTCTTCGGGGTAGAATTTATTTCCACATTGTTCTATTTTAAAACATTTACGATTCAATGCTGAAAACTACAAATGGAGTACCCACTGTGTGCCGGGCGTGGAGTGGGGGGTGGGCAGGATTGAAGGAGGAGTTCCGCACCCTCGGGAAGCTTGCACTCACAGGAGCCGATGGGCAGCTGAGTTTCCGGGGTGCATCCTGTGGGTGAGTCCTTCATGGGTTAGTCAGACCAGATCCCACCCCTGATGCCCACCTGCGTCTCGTATTTCGTGGCTCGGTGGACACGAGCCAATGGGGCTTTCTGCCTCCATTAGGAAGATGAATCCTCCGGCAGCCCCTCGCTGTGCAGAGATGAACCACCCTGGGTCTGAGTGGCGAGCCACTGGAGTCACAGCCATCTGTGCCACCCCAGGAGTCCCTGGTGAGACCCCCACACCATTTATGAGGCACAGTGACGGCCGGTGACGGCAGGACGGAGAGGCAGCTCTGCTTCGTTGCTGTTTGCACAGAAGACACCCAAGTGGAGAAGCTCCCTGGGAAGCAGTTGGCTGGGAGACCGTCAGGGCGCACAGTTGATCACGGGAAGAAAACGGGCCATCCGCACGGAGCCCTGGTAATATTTTTAATACCAGCTGAACGCCTTTGAATTGGAACAAAGGGATTTTTTCAATCTTTTCAAATAACTTCTAGGCTTATGGTACAAATCCCAAAGAGTAAAATGTTGTGCTGATGAAGCCACAATAATGGAAAATGAGTTAACTCCTCGGCTAGAGTCTGTATTCCTGGAGTTTGGGAGACCTGCACTGAACAGAGAAAAGAAAAACCATTGCATCATCAAACAAGAGTTTGTCCATGATGTTAGAGCCTGTGGGCTTGAATGCTGATACGTATGTTTTTTAAAATGAAGAGAACTTAGGCAAGTTACTTGGTATCTTTAAATCACCGTCATTTTTTAATCTGTAAAATGTAGATAAGATATCACCAATTCACAATGTCCTCAGAACTTGGAAATAAGGATGGGAAATACCTCCTTGGGACCTAGTCTCAGCTTTAGTACTGAGTCTGGTTTGTGATGCCCAGAAAATTTTATCCCCAGGGACAATGACGGTGACGATAGTGACGACGGTGTTCTAATGGTAGTGGTGACGATCATGGCGGAAGATGATGGGAACAGCTGGACATGCAGGGGGCAACTGTCACCTCAAACAAGCCAGGAGGCTGTTCTGTCTCGGGGGGATTAAATGGCATGAAGTCAACCAGGAGAACTGGACCCGGGAACTGTGGAAAGAGTCGAGCGTGGGTCAAATAAATCCAGCAGAAGGAGGGCATCTGACCACCGGGGGTAAATGGCTCCTCCTTAACCAGTGGTCAGCCTGGCTTATGGTTAGATGGCCACCGTCAGTGGGCCACGCTGCCGTGTGCCGTGAGCTGGGACAAGTGTACGTGTGAGTCTACGGATTGTGGTGGAGGAGGCCCAGACAGACTCCACGTCTTGGGATTTCTGTCTGTGGATCCTCCCAAGGTGTGTTATTATTTGGGTGATATTATTATCATCTGCCTCATTAGTTTTGAGAGCAAACACCATCTATTTCCTTTTTTTTAACCTCTCATTCATCGAGCATATAGACAATTCTTTGGTGCTCGATGGAGATCCGTTAAATCAATTAGAAACATGGTTTTGGCAGTGATGATTAATATTTCTAACCTCGTGCTGCATTAGGAGGGCCATATGTTCAGAATAGGTCGTCTCTGTACGACTCCTCTTCAAGTGGGGAGGGAGGGGACATAAACACCTCTACTTTAGAGCAATTACCTGAGCTTGTCACTTGCTGTAGAGACGTCGATCTTTGTAAACCCTGTAAAAGTCGTTCCAGATGTAACCTAACGATGGATTTTGACTCACCTTCTAAAGTGGTGTCACTGCTTCTCAGAGAACCACCTTGGTTCTGGGTCAAGCCAAAAAGGAGACTGTTCATAGGAGTTTTACATGCAGTGCTGTTACCATCCTCCCCCATCTCTTCCTGGTTATTAAGGAGATCCAAGGACAGGCTTAGGATGCCGTTTTGTCTAGGACCTTATCTTTGCCACCTGCCGTTCCAGGACTTATGACTTTACCTATATGGAAGCCAGAGGCTTACTCCACCCAGTGCTGGTGGCTTAGGAGGTGTTCTCTGTCTGGCGGGACCCCGCGGGTTCCCAACACGGCTCCCTCTAAGCCTCTCGGTGGCTCTTCCTCCAGGCTCGGGAGCACAAGCTGGACACCTGTGGGGACCCTCTGCTCAGCCCTCTTTTCCGGGTGCTCGGTGGAACCCTGGCTCCGTGGATCCCTGCATGTCGTCCGCCCCAGGGCCCCAAGGCTCTTCCTGGCTCTGTGATCTTCAGTGGCTTCCTGGGCGCTCTGTCCAGGCTGAGAGGTTCCAGGGTTTGAACTGGTTTTCTTCCCACAGGAGTGACCCTGGATGGCCCGGGGCCTGCTGTCTCTGAAACCGTTGTGTCTCGTAGCTTGTTGGGTTTTTATGGTTATTCCAGTTGCAAACCAGGTAAAGCTGATTCTCACGACTGCGTCTTACCCAGAAGTGGCCTCAGGAGTAGTAATGCGTGGCTTTTCTGAATCATGAATTCCGGCCCCGGATCGGGTTGATGAACACGTGTTGGAATATGGGTGGGTTTGGCTCCGTTTTCAGTTCTATTTAGATAACTGGCTTTGTAGGGCTCTTCATAAACGATCACAGAAACCGACTCTGCACTTAAACTGAAGGAAGCTTCAAGGTCAACTTGTCCTGCCCTCTGAGGAACTCACAAACTTCTGTGACAGTAATTTCTTTAAAAAACACACAGCCATCTAGAATAGAACGGTTGCTTCTGCATTCCTGCCTTTGTTTCAGCTCTAGAATGAAGGAGAAGGATGGAGAAAAGTGCAGATTGAGAAGTGCTGTTTAAGACTAGCTGAACCCTGGTTCTTCTACCGAGTAGCTGGGTGACTTCAGGCGACTTAGCCTCTCTGTTTTTATAAGACAGAAAAATGCCTGTCTGGAAGTGTGGTTGAGGATATGAAAGAGGCACCGTCTTTGTCTCATGTGGGCACAGAGCATAGTAGGTGCTCAACAAATAGTGGCTTATTTCTGGTCTATCAAGAAGAAGGGCCTTCTAAAGCTGACCCTGGAGGATTGTAGGACTCGGGGTGTGGGGTAGATCACTTCCCCAGTCCCTGCCTTCAGAGCTTGAATAAAACAGTCAGCACAGGGAGCCCAGGGTGGGAGGCACGTCCCTTCCTGAAGGCAGGAATCCAGGCTCAGCCCTGGAGCAGGTGAGGACACTCACTTTGTGTCCATACCAGCAAAGTGGGGACTTTAACAACCTCAGCTGGACGGATGGCTGGCCCCTGAGTCAGCCGTCCAGGCCTGGGGGGCTGGTGTCAGTACCTGGATGCGACTTTCTTCTGGCCGCAGGAGCAGGCCCTTCCACCAGTGACCGGCTCTCAGGACCAGGCCAGATGGATACAGCCGCAAAAGCATCACCTCCCCGGGTGAGTTCTGTGCGTTTACCCTCCAGCCAGCACAGTTCCTTCACCAGCAAATCATGTCTCTTCTCTCTTCAAAACCCTCCATCAACTTCACACCCCTGGAACCAGCTCCAAATTCCTTACCACGACCTGAAAGTCCTGCCTGATGTGACCTTGCCTGAGGGTAATTTTCTCTCCCTTCCCTTCTGTGGTCTCTGTTCTTGCATGCACTAACTCTTTGTGCCCCGGGGCCTTTGAACTTGCTGCCCCCTCTCTCAGCCTGGCAGATTCTGTGTGATTTGGGTGTGGCTTATCTTTGAAGTCTTCCCTATGTGTTAACTGATCTAAAGGACCCTCCCCCTAGCATTAAGGTAGCTCATTTGACAGAGGTGTGCCCCCAGGAACCGCATCATTTCCATTTTAAAGGTGACAGACTGTAATGGCTTGGAAAAGTGATACCTGCCTCAAGTCTCAGAGCTGGTAATGGTAGAGTCACCACTGAACCTGAGGGCAGGTGACCGCTCCATTGCTTTATAGGAGGTTTGCTTACTTATCAGGGAATTCCTCTTTTTGGGGTCATTTTAGGATCAAACTGACCCCCACGGTGCCTGTCAGGGAGGCCCTCAGCCTGCGTGAGGAGGGGTGTCCCGACCTCCTGAGCCGTGGTCAGTGGTCACCTGGCATTCTGCAGGCATTTACCCTGTTACAGACAGGACTGGAAGGGACTCCAGCTGTGGAGAGGCCGATGGCCCAGGCTTCCTAACGCAGTTTGTGAAGTCAAATGGGTGACATTTCTCCTCAGGCCAGGCCAGCAGGGGGGTGAGCTGGGTCTGGTCCCAGCACAGAGTGTCCCTGTCACCAGCCGGCTCCACCCTCACACAAACACAGACACCTCTCCTTCCACGTTCTCTTTCCTCCCTGCTGGGCCACGTCTTTGGCTGAGGCCACCCATGCCCGATGCTCAAAGGGAAAGGGGGCCCTGAGACGCCCCTCTCCTTCCCCAGAACAGCCGCGCTCCAGAGAGGTCAGGGGAGAGCCCTGGTTTGAAATCCCAGAACCCAGGCTCTAAGCGCAGACTGTCTCCTCCCAGGAAGAGCATCTTGGGCCGACCTGTTCCCTCTGAGCCTCGCCTCCGTCCTCATCTGAGCATCGCTGGCTTTCCTGGGTGGTTCAGGAAGTGCTAAATCCAAGGTTGCTTGGTAATTCTAACGGGAGCAGAGGATGGTGGGCCAAAGCCTTGGACTCCATGACTGCTAGTTAGGCTGCTTCACAAAGGCAGATTATTTATTTTCTTAGCGCTGCCGTTAGGCTCATCTGCAAAGTTGGGAAAGTAACACAACTTTTGTCACTAGGTTATTTCATGAATTACCCGAATGAGTTCAAGGAAAGTCCTTTCAACCTGGCTGGAGAACAGGAAGTAGGCCCTGGACATTACTGTGGTCACAGTGGGTATCAAACCTCCCCGAGTGTCTCGCTTATACTTCAAATGTCCTCCTTCCTACTAGGATTTCAAGGTCCATCCACACTGCCGGGAAGAAGGAGATCAAATGGCAGAGACTTGTTCTTCTCTCTCTGACCCTGACCACTGCTGTCAGGAGCTCTCCTCCACCAGATGAGCTGTCTCCAGGGGACACTTTGGGTCCCCTGCAGATACATCCAATATGACGTGCCCCACACATCGCAGACCATCCCTGATGCGACCAGATGCCCAGCATCATTACTGTTAGAAACATGAAAACTAGAACCACAAGATGCAGACCTATCAGGATGTCCAAGATTAAAAAGGCTCACCCTACCAAGTGTTGGCGAGGCTGGGGAACAGGGGACTCCAGGTGGGAGTACAGAATGGCACAGCCACTTGGAAAAGTGTGTCAGTTAAGAATTTAAACACACGCTCTTCTAAGACTTAGCAGCTCCACGTTCAGCTCTTTATCCAGGGTGAAGGGAAAATGCAAGAACACAGACAGATTTGCACATGAATGACGATGGACACCTTATTTATAACAGTCCAAAGTGGAAACCACCCAGGCGCCCATGACTGGGCGAGTGAGAGCCGATTCTGGAACAACTAAGGTGGATCTTGAAAACATCCCAGCAGAAGACACCGTACACTGAGCAGTAAGTCCTGCAGGAGCCTGTGATAAGTTCTGGATCAGGCACACCTTGTCTGTCATGGGGATGAAGCCGGTGGTTGCTTGGGTTGGAGGGTTGGGGATTCATTTCCAAGGGCACGTGGCCATCTCTGAAATGACGGTGGTGGCTGCAGGGAAATAGAATTAAAAGCAAAATCCAACCCCCACTCAGAGAGATGGGAGGGGAAGGCAGGGGGCCCACCTTGGGGTAGAGGAGCCAGAGGACCACGCCGTCATGGAACTCGCGTCGAGCCAGAGTGAGAGGCCCGTCAAGGCACTCTGCCAGGAGGCTGCAGAGACACTGGGAAAGCTGCCGTGGATGTGGCCCGGCAGGCCCAACCCTGCTCACAGGTTCTCCAGAGGAGTAGCCTAGTCCCCAGGTGAGAGGGCTCTTTCCCCCAGTCCTCCAGCGTTCCTTGGTGAGGGGGGGTGGCCATCTGCATTTGCTAATTGGCTTTATCCAAAGGAAAAATAAACTTCTCACATCTCTATGACAGGAGGAGTTTGCAACTTGGAGTCAGGTGTCATCCTGGGTCCTGACACTGGGAAGAAGCTCGATTGGTTTTTAAAAAGATTTGCATATATTTTAAGGAGAGAGAGAAAGAACTTACAGTCACCATCGGCCTCCAAATCCTACCACATCCTGGAATTTAATCAACCATGGGTTGAAAATATACAGAAAAAAGATCACATCAGTCTTGAACATATACAGACTTTTTTTTCTTGTTATTATCCCTAAACCATATACCATGTCAGGGCTTACACTGTGTAAGGTCTTGGACAAGCAGCCCAGGGACGAGTTCGGGAGGATGTGCGGCAATTACATGCAGATATGCCATCGTTTTGTAGATAAGCCCTGAGCATCTGTCTGGTTATTTGAGGTTGGCCCTGGGACGAATCCCCCCAGATGTAAGGAAAGACTATGCCGGGTTTCTGTTCTCACGACTAAAAGGCTCAGGGGTCACTCCAGGTAAACTGGGCTGACTGGGCTGCATGAAATAACCCCACAAGAGACACAGATACCTTTTTATTTGGGGTCGCTGTGACGGCTCCTCTGACCTTAAGGGTCTGCAGAAAGAGAGAGAGAGCACGCGCTGACCCCTTTTATTGAGGAGAAGCTATTCAAATGAGGCCAGGGGTCAGGTTTCAGGGGGCTGAGTCTATCTTCATGATGTCCACTGTCAGCAGTTGACTGACACCTGGGTAGGCCACACCCAAGGGCACAGTAAGAGGAGGGGACACACACAAGGCACTTCCATGGAAGATTCTATCCTAAACAGGGCAAGGGGTTATATTACAGACGAACAGGTGAGCCTAGCTTCACCCATGGGGCTGTAGCAAGACACACCCATGCACCCTCGAACCCAAGAAGGGTGGGGAAAGCTCTGCCACATTTCTGCGACTGAGCGCCTCAGCACCCAGACGGGGAGTGTGACTCAGTCACGTGTGAGGTTGGTCTCCCACAAGACTATATGAGTTTTCTAAAGTAAGTGGGCTGACAGAGGGATCGGGAGGCAGCCTCTTTCCGCAGGAGAGGCAGCAGGAGAATTAAGCCTCTTATGTTAAATTTGTATTTGCCCTTGTAAGTGTACATGCTCATCCGAGTTATCAACCTAGATACTAACACATGTGCCTCTGAGCATAAGAACATCACACCTGAAAAAGATCATTTAAAACATGCCGCAAACACCTGCTCTTACCTAGGGCACCTTGGAGACCCTCCTGTGCGCTTCTTGAAACCCTCACGAATTTCTCTTGAGTTATTTTCACGGTCGTCGCGGTGTAAGGAAAGTTGTAGCCGGGTTGTACCCAGGTTCATATAACTCATATTAAAGAAACCCTCTTAAAGTTTTGTGATAAGGGAGCCTAATTCCTTCAAGTGACAGAAAAACGCAATTCAAAGGGAATTTAGTAAAGAACATTAAAATAATTTAATACCTACTGTTCCACAAAGCATAGAATAAGCTGTGCGCTTTCTTTCTCTTTCCTCCTCCCTCCCCATCCTCCCCAAATGGAACCGAGCATTCACCAGGTCCTGGGTCTGGGTGGGGGGGGGATGCCGAGCGTGTGGTGATGAGAGGCAGATGTGGTTCCCTGTCCTCAGGGAGATGATGGTGTAGAAAGGTAGCCAGGTGGGGAACCAAGAATGTCACTAAGAGTCATCATGCTGTATTGCAATAGGTGCCGAGGATCCCAAGGTGTAATGGAAGTGTGTGTGCGTGTGCATGTGTGTGCGCGTGTGCAGAACTAGCCTGGTAAGTTTGGAGACTGCCCTGGAGGCACTAGAGGAACCGCCTTACCTGGCTGCCCTCCTTCCTCCCTGACCGCCCTTATCCCTGCCCCTCAGAATTGCTGGCTCCCTGGGAACCCAGACATGCCGTCTATTTCTCTGCTCTTTGAACACTGTGACCTTTGGAGTGTTGGAGCCATTTATTATTTATAGATTCCGAGGTCTGCAAATGTTAAATAGAAATGAAGACCAATTCTCAGGCCCAGGGTGGCTCTGCGAGGTTCATGGTCATTGCTGGTTATCATACACGGTCACCAACAGGAACCCTCAGCCAATGCATGTGGCTGGCGGGAGCCCAAGGACAGGTCAGTGCAGGGGCTGGGGGTGGGGTGGGGAGTGTGCCCAACCCAGGACCCTGGGTCTCACGAGCCAATTCTGAGTTCTGGGATGTGTCGGTCCTTATTTTCTCTTGGTCGTCAGATGAGGACCCTCGGAAGGACGCGACTGTACCAACAAATCGCCATGCCCTGGGTTGCTTTCGTAGCCTCCGATCATTTCCAGCCCCGCAGACACTCTCCCAGTCTGTCTGACTGAACTCTTCCGCAAAAGGGTGACTTGTGCTCCTGGTTGTCACGGAGTCAGCGGCACCCACCAGCTCAGCTGGCGTCCTCGCAGGAGACGATTTGTAAAGAGAGCAGCCACACAGCCCCTCCACGACCTGGCGTGTCTCACACCTCTTCCTGTTTGTCCTGCAAGTTAATCTGCATGTGTCCTCTAAACACAGGGCTCGCTGGCTTGTGTGGCTGAGGATGGGCCCAGCACGCGCAGAGGAGTCTCCTGGCCGAGAGGGTGCCTCGCAGCCTCTCCACCCTCCATAACCCCTTAAAATTTGGAAGGGTGGGAGGGTGATGTGCACCTGGGAACAAGGTCACAGCTCTAGTGACCTCAGGAAACGGTCTCTGTGTCTCCCTTGCAACTGGCCACCAGTCTGGGGAAGTCGGCCTCACTGGGGTCAGAGCGTCCTTGCAGGGTGGTGTGGCTGAGCACCAGGCACGGCAAGGCCTTACTGCGTCTGTGTAGTGGGGGTTGCAATTTGTCTTTCTTTTTTTCTTACTTAAAAAATAGAGAAAAATGTCCTTAGGTTTGTCAACCAAAAAGGGCCGATTTCTAATAGTTTCATCATACTCCTGTTTTTAAAAATGGAGTCTTGATGTTTGTTGGGATTTAAAAATGTGGAGTTTATGCATAAACTATGGTTTTCTGGATTGAAAAATAGGAAAAGTCTGGCAAAAGCTGGGCTTCCGTTCCTGCACGGTGGCATTTCCCTGGTACTGACCCGGCCACTCCCAGCTGGTGGGGTCTGAGCCCCCCACTGGATCCACTTCTCCCTTTAGCTTCCTGAACTCACTCTTGACCTGCTTGACTCCTCTAGGAGGTGGGTTCTGACTTGTTTTTCTCTGCGATCCTCTTTCCCAGTCTACCATGGTCCCCTTGGTCTCTTGGCTTCTCTGATCTTCTCCCCGGGGATCCCAGTTCCTCTTCCTGTCTACCTTTCAACCAGAAGGTCAGTTTTTAAATTCCACCCGATTTCCACTGCTGGGGCCTTGGGTTGGATGGAAACGTGAGCTCCTCCAGGTGCCGCGCTGAGGAGCGGAAGATGAGGAGAGGATCGTCCCTGGTTATCGCTGGGAGGCAAGCCTACAGCCCCTCCCCGCGTAATTCCAGCCTGTGGTGACTCTAAGGAAGGTGTCTGTCTCCCTTCCTCCTTCCCCATCCACCCTCTTAAGCCAGCACGGTGTGTCGGATGAGGACTGGATCCCGGAGCCGCCGTGGGGAGAGATTTATTTACTGGGAATGGAATGAGTGGGGGAAAATCCCCAAGATGACAATTTGGCGAATATAAAAAATTTACAAGACATTTTTACAAACCATTCTTAAACACAGCACAAAGAACTGGCCGGTCTATTCCTCCAGCATCTTAGAAATCTCTCTTCTCCCTGGAGCGGAGACTGACTTAACCTTCTGATCATTCTGCCCGCCCCTGTTGAGTCAGCGTTTCCCAGGATATTAAGAATGCTCAGGAGCATATTCTGATGACGTGCATCGCTTTACCGTGCCCTTGTCCGTGGCTCTGGACGGCTGGGCTGTTTCCTGTTCTCCATGTTCTCAACGACATCATGCACAGACCTGTGCTGGAGCCCTTCCCCATGATGGTTTCTGAAAGGGGGATTCTAGGTAAAGGACTGGACCTCGTTAAGGGTGACCTATCAGCCCGTCCGCAGCACCGTCTGGTATCTGGGTTGGTATCTGGTTGCACAGATATTGTGCTACCTCGGACTGGAAGCAGGAGTGGGGGCGTTGGCTTAGGGATGCTGGATGGGGGGTGTTGGGACCTTTCCTGAATAGGAGGGATGGCCAGATTCCGAGGTTCCCTGCACGAGTGTGTTTATTTCTCTTAGAGATTTTCTGAAAAAAAATTTTTTTTGGGGGTGTCAATTTCTTCCACTGCCGAGGTCTTCCCCAGAATGGCGTGTGTCTTTATCCCTCCCTCCCTCCTTCCCTCCCTCCTCCTGTCCACTCCTCCCTCCTTTCTCTCTGCAGTAACCACCATGCACTGAGAGTCTGCGATGGACCAGACGCGGCTGGACGAGGCTCTTCATGTTGACATTCCTTGGATTGTCACCACAACCGTGCCAGGCATTTACGTCACCAGGACTTCACGTGTAGGAGAGGTGAGCCCCCGTGGGGTCTCCCAGCATGTGAGCGCGCTCCCGGCAGGCCAGCCGCAGAGTGAAATGGACTCACCGTGCGTCCATGCTGCCCGTGGAACTCTGGATGGGGCTCCTTGCTGGTCAGACGCAGGGGCTAGCTGGCTGGGGCTGCCATGCTCCCTTGGCACTTTATACGTGTATATGACATGGATCCTGTTGAAATGTCCTGGGGGGTCACTTACCATGGCCTGAAAGTCTTTTTTTTGCGGGGGGGGGTACATAAAATCTAAGTGCCCGGAAGCCCAAAGACCTGTACTTACTGCCATCTGCACAAAGTCCTTCCCCAGAGTGGACGGCACTGGGGACACAGGCAGAGCCCCCCGGGCAGGGGCACGCAGCAGTGGATCGTGGGTGAAGCGAGTTGACACGTGCTTTTATTTCCCTCGGTTTCCGCTTTCCTTTTCTTCCCAGGAAAGAAGTTAATGGGATCGGGAAGGTCCCACTGTGCCTGATAAAAAGTGGTTGAAACGAGTCCGGGGTGTGACCCTGGAAGGTGACCACACCTCTCTGAGGGTCCATTTCCTCCTGCCTGGAATGAACAATGATTCAAATCTTAATGACTGTCTCCAGATCGGACGTAACACATGTGACTTACGTGGCCGAGGGTCTGGAGTTACTTTCTGATCTCGGTATCACTGTTGCTGTCTTCCTCTCTGTCCTGGCTCATAGCTTTCCTCTGCCTGGCTCCCCTGCCCCCGGACACTCTCTCTCTGGTTGGTGGGAGTTCTAGGAATGGCTTCTACCTCTCCAGAGCTTGGAGACCAGGCTTCCCAGACGCACAGCGGAGGGAGGTGATAAAGATATTTAATATACGAAGCTGAGAGCTGACCGTGCTGCCCTGGAGAAAAACCAGGGTGTTGGGTAAAGACGTCTGGGGTGAGGTGACTGGGGGCTTTACAGAGGAGGTGGCACTTGGCTGAGCCATGACTCGAGTGACAGGAGGAGCAGAGCCATGGCACACTTGCTGCAGTGACACAAGGTGCCAAGGTGGGGCAGGGGCTGGTGGGTTCCAGAAGTGCCCAGGAGGCAGCGTGAGGATGCCAGGTGGGTCTGGAGGGGTGGGCGGGGCCAGTTGAGACCTGCAGGAGGCGGGGCAGATCCAGGGAGGAGGGCGGGGCTGACAGCGTCTGTATGAGCAGCAGGTTTGCTGCTGAGTGGAGCAGAAGGAGGGGGCAGAGCAGAAGGCAAAGAGGGTTGGCTTGTGAGAGGGAGAGGGAGAGAGGGAGGGGAGAGAGAGGGAGGGAAAGGGAGAGAGGGAGAGGGAGGGGGGAGAGGGAGAAAGAGGGGGAGAGA
>NW_026000185.1:1654526-1685559 GCF_001458135.2 Marmota marmota marmota | reverse complement strand
AGAGGGGGAGAGAGAGGGGGAGAGAGGGGGAGAGAGAGGGGGAGAGAGAGGGAGAGAAGGGTCTCACGGAGGCTCCTGTAGCTGAGCAGGGGAGTGTACCCATGGGAGACTCGTGGCCGACTCAGAATCACGTTGTGGGAGAAGGTCGGAAGGGTCCAGCCAGGGCCGGGGTCAGGAGAGGCAGATATTCTTGAGTCCAGGCCAATGAAGAACCCACAGGCCGCATCTTCCCAAAAATGCAGGATCAGTTTAGCCAAAGGATGAGCCGATGCCGCCTCCATTTCTGCTTGGCTCTGGGGCGACGACCGACCGCAGAACACCTTGGAGAAAGGTGCCAGCCTCCAGGTTCTCTAATTCCATTTCTAAAATAGCTCTGAAGCCTTTGCCTGCTCATGGCAGGATAATTAAAACTAATGAAGTGAATTTAGGGGTGTGCATCGGGGCTGAGCCGGGAGTCTGCTGGTGATTACAGATGCGCTGGGCCCTCGGCAGGTGATTGTTGAGCGACCCTCCTTCATTTGTATTCATAGAGGTGAGGAGCGGTTTCCTGAGGCTGGTAAACCTTGCAGAGGCACCGCTCACTCGTTAGGTTTTAGCATTTGGAATTCTTCACTACACCTGAAGAGTTCTGGGGTTTTACCCACTGGTTACAAATGACTAAGCATGGGACATTCTGTCCTATGTGCTTATTCTGCAAGTAACGGATTTGAGAGATGGGACCTGAGAGAGAGGAAGGGCAGGATGGAGAGGGAAGGAGAGCGATTCATTTGTGTTCATATCTGTAAGTGTTGATTGAGCCCCTATTAGGTGCCAGACCCCTTGATGCACCAGATTTGTGTCCAAGATACTGAGGATCAATAAACAAAACGGACAAGGTCTCGCCTTTCCTGCACTTACTGTTCTAGTTGGTGGAAACAAAACCAGGAAGAATATTGGGTGGTAAACCCTGTGCAAGGATAGAAATAGATGGGTCAGAGGGCGCCCGGTGGTCAAGGTTGAGTTCTAACCCGAGATCCAGTGACGCAAGAAGGAAACAGACCCGTAAAAGCAGACAGGAGACCCTCTGAGGTTAAGGGAGCCCTTGTTCCCACTGCAGCGAGGTGTGAGCCTGTGCGCCTGGGCAAGGCTTCGGGAGGGGAAGGGTTAAGCCTCTGTTACCAGTCCCCGGGGGCCATTAGGGGCTTGTGGTTGGGGAGCAGATCTCCTCTGTTCTCAAAGTTCTCCTTGATGTTCATCGGGAATACTTCCAGGAGGTGCCAGCAGTGCCCGGTCAAGACAGGAGGGTGGCTTGGATCACCCTGGCGGAGATGGAGCGTTGGGAGTAGCCAGCCGCTGACTTGAAGGGTCAGGTTGGCTGATGAGAACAGAGGAATTGAGTGGCCTTCCCGGGGTGCAGGAAGGAGGCCTCGCCAAGTCCTTCAGGGTTGTGCCCGAGTGGCTAAGAGATGTTGGTGCCGTGTCCCAGGTGGAGGGACCTGGAGGAAGAGCAGATGGGAGGGGCGGCCTGGATGTCAGTGTCCAGGGCCAGCTGCCATGACATCAGATGTGTGTCAGTCAGACAATGGAGTAGAGAAACTCAGACAGAGGGACGGTGACATGGCTCAGTGGAGGTGAAGGGGACAGAAGGAAGACTCAGGGTGGAGTGGAAGGTCCTTCTGGCCACTTGGCTCCAGAGCCTGGACCTCACTCTGTGTTAGCACAGGATTGAACACATCCTAAGGGACCCCAAACCCACAGGGCTGTGTCCTTGCTCTTGTTCTTGTCACCAAGTCCCACTGCCAATTACCAGTCTGCTCCCACATCCCTTGAGGAGGGACAGTGGGTGTGTGGCCCCCCGCAGCCATGTAGCTGGTGTGGCTGCAGCGGGAACTCCCCTGTCTGCCTCCATCCTCCGGGTGAAGTCCACTGTCTCCCGTGCCCCAGTGAGAGGACGTGGGATGAGCTCAGCCCGCCCCTCCACCCCGCCCACCCCCGGTGAAGACTGCCTCGTGGGCACAGGAACCACAGCGGCGAGGTGTGTTCGGCACCAGCCAAGTGCCCACACAGGGCTAAACTCAGCATAGGGAGGAGAAGGACGACAAGGCAGAGCAGGAAACTTCTGATTCATTCTGTTTCCAGCCTGACATGCAGGAGGCCATCGTGGGCAGGACAATTACGTCGCAATATGGCCCAGCTAAGCGTAAGAGTTGTTCTAACGGGAAGGTCAGGAAATCCAATGGCAAACGTTGGGGGGGGTGGAATGAGGTCCTGGAGGCGAGGTCTAATTATCCTGGTTGTGTCAATTTCAGAGCCGGTGGCTGGCCTCAGAGATCCCATGTCCCCAGGCTCTAGTGAGATAGTCATTTAATAATAGAAGGAATCGTCGGGAGCGTTTATAACAGCTTGGCTCTGGGGCTGCACGCCACTCGGCGGGAAGGTGGAGGCGTGGGTCTCTCTGCACCTCTGCTCTGGGCACGTGAATGCCCGTGAGGGTTGGCTGCTGGTGGGGTCCCCGGGGGCGCTGGCTGTCCCCCCCCCNGCACTTCAGTGAGGGCTGCTGCTTCTGAGGTGGAAGGGAGCCGGTGACGAGTAACTCCCGGTCCTCAGGGACGTGGGAGCACAGCGCCGGGGAGGGCCTAGAGCTGGAGAGACGCACCCACTCCTTCAAGGGAAAGGGCAGATCCCCCGGGGCCACCTGAGGAGACTCGGCCACCGCAGGCTCGTCCCACTCTGGGACCTTGGGCATCCATCTCAGACCTCAGACTCCTAAGCCAGCAGTCTCCTCTCCTCCATCCCTAGGAACGCCTCTTATTTATGTACTGGGGACTGAAACCGGGGTCCTTAATCACTGAGCTACACCCCAACCCTTTTTTATATTTTAGTTTGAGATAGGGTCTCGCTAAGTTGCTGAGGCTGGCTTTGAACTTGAGATCATTCTGCCTCAGCCTCCGGGGCGGCTGGGATCACAGGTGAGCGCTACTGTGCCCGGCTCCATCCCTCTCACCTCCTGCAGGTCGGATGTGGGACGCAGGGTGGGAGGGCTGGGGGGGAATGATCCCAGATGGTGCCCCAGGGGCCCCCCATCCACGAGGCCCTGATTCTAAGCTCCCTCCCTCCCTGCCTTATTCCCACTGACTTAAAAACCATTTCCTGATACTGTGGGATTTAGCATATTCAGGGACTTCAGGATCTGGTCCAAGTCCCCTCCAACACAGGGTCCTTCACTGTCATCCCCTGAGGGGGATGTCCTTATTCTTGACCACTTCTCAGGCAGGGATTCTCAGACAGGGATGACTTTGCCCCCTATCCTTCAGGGGACATGTGGCAATATTTGGGGATCTTGGCCCATCTCAATCCAAACCCTACCTAGCCACTGCTTCATTGTTGAAATATGCCTATGCCGACAGCCTCAAAATCATCGAATTCCCATGACCCGGAGCCTGTGAGCACCTTAGGAACTCCAGTGCTCATCATGACAGACGCAGAGTAGGACTTCTGTCCACTAGAGGAAGGACGGTGCTGGCATCTCAAGTGAAGGAAACGCCACGCAGGTCACCAGCGACCAGGGCTCCCGGTGGATGCTAATGAGCAGGATCTGGGGCGTGGCCATGAGCCCTGCAGGAGCGAGATCCCTGGTTGACCATGCGTCAAGTGTCCCTGATGTTCTGTCCCTTGCCCTCAGATCTTGTCCTTATTGTGTGTTTGTGAGGCTGTAAGATGTCACTGGTTGCAGGATGAGAGACCTCTTCTTGGCCCTCGGTGGGGGCACAGAACCAGGAGGCTGAGGTGGCACCAGATTGGCGTGACAGCCGCTTCCCGAAATGTCAACACCAGAAGGATGCATTCTAAAAGGACCACCCTTTGGATTACCTTTTTAAAAAGAAGGGTGGTTTGCTGAGACATCAGTGATCTCCAACGTCTTCTGTTTGTGGGGCCCACTAGAGTTTTTAGAGCATTTCTCCACAATGTGCATTTGTTTTCCTTTTTATAAGTCACAAACATGAACTACTGCATCTACGTGTTATGTACATTATCCAACAGATATAAGAATGGAGGCTAAACGGGCCATGATACACACTTTCTATACGCATGCCAATAAGGGGCAGGAGGGGAGTGAACCTCAGAGGTCAGAGCTGACCCTGAGTGGATCGAAGGGAGGACAGCCACTCCCCCTGCCCTTCACCTGCAGTCAAGGTCGTGTGCTGGGTTGTCTTCTTCCTGTCGCGGTCAGCACCCAGCTTCTGCTCACTGACTTGTATTTTGCGCATGATGCACTGCAGCCAGCGTTACAGCGGACAGGCTCCCTGGACTAGGTGGTCCAACCATCCATCCCTCCAAAGAGGAGCAGAGAGGGCAAGAGGCTGGGCGGAGGCTCTGTCATGCACTTGTTAGGGGCTGAGAGGACACCACAACCTGGATCTCTGGCTCTTTGCTTGCCAACAGATCAGTTGGGAAAATGCTGTTTTAGGTCAAATGATTTACAAGAGTAACCTGAGCTCAGGACCAGTGGGAAGACAATTTTTTTGCTTTCTTTTAAATTATTGGGAAATGTGTTTAATATGAAGTGGGTGAATATGAAGGTCCTGCCATGAGTTTCACTGGGTCCCTCCAAGATCCGCACATGGATTCCTCCCTCCTGTAAATTAGAACGTGATTGTGTTTGGATACAAAAGTTTAAAAGAGGTGACTTAGTTAGAATTAGGGCCACAGGGTGGGACTTGATCCAATCTGATAGATGTCCTTATGAAAAGAGGCCGTCTGGACACAGACACCGGGGAGCGTGTGTACCGAGGAGACGCCACGTGAGGACCACACAGGAAGGCAGCCGTCTGCAAGAGGCCGCAGATTGAAACCTGTCCCACGGACATCTTGGTCTTGGACTTCCAGCCTGCACAACTGTGCAAAAACAAATGTCCCTTAATTAAACCGGCCAGTCTTCGGTGCTTTGTGATGGCTGGCAGACCAAGACAGCCCCTTTCACTTCTGTGACAAGGCCCTGGTAGTGTCTGTCTCCCCGTGCCTCAGTCAGCTCCCCTGAACACTGGGTGGTGCAGACAGAGATCAGCTTCCACGTACACATAATAAACAGGAGCTAATAGGAGTTAGGGCCCAGCTGAGCCGTGGGTGCTCCAAAGCGGTGCTGGGAGTTATCCCTGGGGCTGCTGGAGCCACGGCTGGGTGGGGGCTGCCAGGAGTGCTCAGATGGTGGCGCCGTGTCACTTCCTGTCTCACAGGAAGTGCAGAGAGCAGGAGAGGAAACCAGACCCATGGCAGGAGATGTGGGCCATGAGTCTCATCCCTGCCAGCCGCCTCCTTTGTCATCTTGTCAATCCAGGAAGTATTTTTAGCTCCTACTCTGCACCAGGCGCCACACGGTGGCCCGGGCCCTGGTGGTGAGCTCGGCAGACATGGCTGCCTTCCTGCTCACGGAGCTCCGGGTCCGGGTGCACTGTGGGTCTCTGCATCCTCCAGGTCTCAAACTGCCTTCTTCCTTCAAACCGGAGCGAGGCGAGGAGACAGCAGGCTGCTTCTTCCAGTGTTTTCCTTTGTTTCCGTCCCTGACAGCCATACTTCACGTCTGACAGGGGAAATGATTCTTCTGGACAGTGACAAATTCATGAGTTTTGACTATTTGTGAAGTTCCCTAATTAATTCTTTATAGACTTCTATTGGCAACTAAATTTGTGTTTTGAGTTAGGGATGGGCGTTCAGATGAACTGCCACTGAGCACGGCGCCACTCACGCTCCCCGGCTCCGCCGTTCATCTCCTGCTCACCAGCCAGCAGGCAGCACCGCCGTCTCCTGGTGACGCTCAGCAGGAGTTACCATGGCACACGAGACAGCGCCAGTGCCGGCCTGTCGTCACCGAACCCCTGGGCCATCTCTCCAGCAACCTGGCAGGGGCTCCCGTGCTCTCTCCGCACCGCGGGGGTTACTTTTTAATGACTTTATTTTCATGGGTGGCTTGGCATCTGCACCACCATCAAGAGCTCCATGTGGAGAAGCAAATTGAGGAAAGGAGCTACAGTGTGCCTTAGTCCAGAGAGAGAAGGAGAGAGAGAGAGAGAGAGAGAGAGAGAGAGAGACAGACACACATAGGGAGACACACACCAGTGGACTCAAAGAAGGAAAGAAGGTCACTGTGTGTCAAGTGCGTGCTCTGAGCGGGGCGTGGTGCTCGGGAACCCAGCTTCACTGCCTTATTTATTCTCAGCATGACTCTGTGAACAAATGTCATGGCTTCCCCGGCTTTTCAAGTGCAAAACTGAGTTAGGTTAAATAAAGGCCCAAGCAAGCGCACAGTTCTTCAAGTGAGGGGCCAGTTGGGAGATTCACGAGAACTAGGAAAGAGAGACGGGGAGGGTGACACAGACACAGGAAGAGATGGATGGGAGGCAGCAGAGTCTGGGAAAATACAGAGATGGAAAGATGTGCAGAAGGGGACTGAGGCAGTTGACCTACAGAAAAAGAGATGAGAGAGAGAGGGAGAGAGAAAGATAAGGAAACGGGAGTATTTTTGCAAATATTATTCCATGGAAGACCGAAATATCTGGGGGAAATGAGAGCCAGGGTCGTATGATTATCAAATTACCAAGCTCCAGCCATTTTCTAAACCAGGCTCACATGACCGTTCACGTTGTCGAGATGCTGAAAGGGGCTAAATGACGAACGGTGGGACACACAGTCGCATTCGGAGACCAGGTGCGTATTCAGCACTCTGACCCCAGCGCGTTTCTCCCAGGGCGGGAGGTCAGCATGGCGTTCTGCAGGGCTTCGAGGTGGGGGAAGGAGGGACGAGGGGTGGAAGGAGAGGTCATCCGAGTTCCTTTCACACCCGCCCCCCCCCAGAGGCCAGCTGGCTTGGGCCTCCTGGTGGCTGTAACCAGAGAGCTCGGGGCGCACCGAGTGCCTGGGAACCAATTCTGGTACCTGTTTTATGGGTGACATTTCTCTATAGCACCCTGGGTCCTCGGGGTACCACATTTGTTAGGTAGATAAGGGAACCTGGGCATGGGAGGTCCCCAAATACGCCAAGTTTACACACTTCCAGGGCATAGCGCTGGGACAAGGGCCTGAGAAGCCAGCTTCAGGAGCCCGTCCCTAGACCCACACTGAAGTGAAAGAACATGACAGCTCTTGAGAGATGGGACTCTGCAGGAGGAGCCACAGGAGCTGTCTCCAGGACCCTGATGGCAAGGAGGCTCCGGGTGATGGATGGCGTGGGCATCCATCATGTGGTCAGGTTAAATGTCCAGTTTTGCAATGAAAAATGCTGGTGAGGTTGTACACTTGTACATTGCTGGTGGACGGCAGACCAGTGCAACCACTCTGCAAAGCAGTGTGGAGATTCCTCAAAAGGCTAGGGATGGAACCACCAGAGGACCCACTATCCCCCTCCTGGGTGTTTTCCCAAAGAACTAAAATCAGCACACTATGGCAATATAGCCACCGCCATACGTTACCGCAGCATAATTCACAATAACCGAGTCACGAAATCAACCCAGGTGCCCATTTACAGACGAATGGATGAAGAAGTTGTGGTCTGTAGACTGGAGTTCTACTCAGCCATAAGGAAGGATGAAATCAGGGCATTTGTTGGTAAATGATGGAAATGGAGAACATCGTGCTAAGTGAGATAAGCCAGACCCAGAAACTCAGTGGTCGAATATTTCCTCTCCTGGGTGGAAGCCAGAGTAAAATAAAGGAAAGGAGGAGGGAAGGCCAGGGTATCCTAAAGAGATAGGGAGATCAGGGATGCAGAGGAAGAGGTCAAGAGGCAGAGTGGAGGAAGAGGAAAGGGTGGCAAGTGCAGAATGGATTCTTATAAAGCCACGTTGTGTGCCTACATAGACATACCACAGGGAATTTCACCTTTAAGTATAAGTAAGAACCACCAACCCCAAATGAATAAACAGGTGAGTGGAAGGAAGTCTGGCAGAGTAGAGAAAAGAAAGGTGGAGGGGAGGGAAGATGGGAGGGGACAGGGAGGACATGAACTGCAGTTGAATTCCAGGCAGGCATGACTTTGTCAGGACGGACACAGCTACTATGTGTAACTACCCAGCTCTAATAAGAAAGTCCACAGTTTTAGTAGAAAATTAAACTAAATTAGCTGGGACACAAATACCAGTAGCCTTGTAATTCCTCACCAGGTGCAACCAAGCCATGCTGATCCTACCATGAGTCTTGGCCACCACTGTCCTTGACACCAAGTGCTGCTGATGAGGCCCTGAAGCCACAATGCTGGAGCTCAACACAGGCACAGACACCTTCTCTACATGTGCTTGACGTTGATTTGAGCCATAATCTATCAAAAGACCCTGTCCTGGATCAACAGGGCATTTGGAAACACAACAAGAACATTGGTTAATGAAAGTAACAAGGTCCCAAGAGCACAGCACTGAGCCTCGTCCCCAGGTGAGAGCTGCTGGGGGGACAGGGGAAGTCCAGGTGAGGAGCGTGGGCTGTGCAGGTACGCGGACTTGCGTTTGAACTTGAACTCTGCTACTTATTAGCTGCGAGATCTTGCGAACATGACCAGATTACTCTGACACGCAGTTTGACTTCAAATCTCGCGCGGTCGGTCAACCATTATGTGACAAAATCAGGGGTTGCTCAGAACACAGGCCTTGATCCTGAGCAAACAGGTGATGACCTGTGTTGATGAGGACGACATCGGGACCATCCCCGGAGGAGGTTGTGGAAATGGGTCAGGGATGGAGTGGCAGGAAGGGCTTTCTGCATGAGGGGAACTTGAGCTATCGTCATCGTCATTGTCATCATCGCTGTTGACAGCAGCTCTTGAATATTAATTATGGGCCAGCATGAGACCAAAGAACCCACATGTTCTCCTTTTCCTTCTCAGGGGCATCTTGAATTATTTATCTTACAATACACAAAGGCAGCCTGAAGCCAGCCTCCAGATGCCCCGAGCTTGCTCAAGGTCACAGGGCTAGGAGAGAGCGGAGACTCGAGCCCATGTCCGCTGGACTGCCCAGTGTCCTCAGGAACATCACAGTTACAGCTTTATGCTCTAGCTGAATTTCTAAAATGTAGTTGATTGGATTTTTCCCTTAAAAATGGAGTTTTACTTTACTGCGGGCCTCTATGATGATTTCAGAGATGATTCATCTTCATCACTGATATGTCTTTGATTGACACCAGCTTTTCCAGCCGTAGTTTATGTTATTTGTGGTCCAAACGCTCTCTCAGTCTCTCTGCCAAGTAGTTAATGGGTATGATCATGTTTGAGTGCACCCAGGGATCTTGCTGCTACATGTTCCCCTGGTAGAATGACGACTTCCATTGTTCTGGGAGCACAGGGCCCTGAATTATCAGAGGAGTGTGTCTATCCATTGAAACCACACTTAACTGACCTCAACACACTGCTATTGCTCGCCTGAAGATCCTTTTCCTGATTCCAGTATCAAAAGACTACAGTGGAGAGTCCCTCTGCATTCGTTAATAAGATTTTTTTTTTTTCAATAACAAACTCAATTTGAGTCAGCTTGAGCAAGAAGTGATTTGTTGAAAGGACATGGGGGCATTTCAGAGAATCCAAGGAAATGTTGAACAACCAGGTCTAAAAATAAAATTCAAAAAAGTGGTCTGCTCTGGGGACCTATATACAGGGATTTTCCACTTCATTCATCTTGAGTTCTGCAACCGAATCTCTAAAGCTGGGTTAGGAGCTTCTCTTCCAGAAGCTTCCTCACTAGCATTTCATGCCTAACCTCAGCCACCTGCTGGGCTACCCTACACCAGTTCACCAGAACCAATTAGTAAAATTTCAGGAATTTTTCGAATCAGTTGTTATACAATTGGTAACTTCAAATTGGCCACAGGAGTATTTACACCAAGGGAATTGGCCAGTGTCTCAAGTTAGGGTTTTATTTTATGTTTTTTTTCCTGGATAGGTGGTTTACCAGTTGACCCTACTATAGACTATGCATGGAGCGACCCTTGAAGAACATAAACTTGGAATCAGACTTGGTGTATTTGGGATCTCATTCTACTTCTCTCTTGCTGTAGAATCTTGCAAGCTTCTTAGTCTGCCTGAATCCTCAGCTTCTCACCTGTAAGGACAAAGAACTAATTCTACCAACACATACGAGGACTGACGGAGTGAACCCTGGTGTAGTCCATGGAAAGCACTCTGTGTCCATTAGTGGTTTCCACACTGCTTGGCCTGGGTCTTTCGATTTGATTTCTATCTTCTGGGGCCTAAGCACCTCACAGACCTTGACAACACAAGACACTTGAAGTCTTGATGCAGGAAGGAGACAGGAAGGGTAGAGTGGTACCGTGGGAAATGGGCCCATTCTGGCTCCGTGGTGTGTCCCCAGCATCTAGAAATGTGCCACACGCATAATTGGTGCTCATAAATTGTTTTAAATGAACCAATTGATGCATAAACCCTAATCTTCTTGGGGCACATTTGTTGTATTCTTTTAACGTCAAGAGACGTCTCCCTCTCGTGTAAATTCCACCCAGTAGTCACATTCCTACATTCCTATCTTCCAGGTATTTGAAATAAGATCTTTCTCCATGTTTTCATTTCTCTGGTATGTGATTTGCGGAGGGTCAGGGCAGAGGGATGTGATAGTTAATTTTACGTGTCGACCAACTGAGCTAAGGAATGCCCAGAGAGCGGCGAATCGCTGTTTCTGCCTGTGCCTACAGGGGCATTTCTGGAGGAGACCAGTGTCCGAGTCAGTGAACAGAGTAATGAAGATCCGCCCTCCACAATGTGGAGGGGCATCTTCCAATCCATGGAGAAGCCGGATGGACCAGAAGGGTGGAAGGGAGGCAGACTCTCTCTCTCTCCAGGAGATGGACATCCATCTTCTCCTGCCGTTGGACAGCAGAGGTCCTGATTCTTAGACCTTCAGACTCCAGGACGTAGGCCGGCGATCCCCTGGTCTCAGGCCTTTGGACTTGGACTCATGGCACCATTGACTTTCCCGGGTCTCCCGCTTGTGATTGGAAGACCATGGGGCTTCCTGGCCTCCATCATCGTGTGAGACAATTCCCACAAAAGTGTGCTTTTATATCTCTCTATCTTATGGGTTCTGCTTCTCTGGAGAACCTGACTAATAGAGAGGGCAAAGGAAATGTCTTTGAGGGCCCGTCCTGGGGATGGCGTCTCATGGCTTCTTAGAATGGGCTTCCACTCTTACTTCTCTGGCTGCACAGCTTTTACATTTTCCCAATACATCACTTTTCCCAAGGCCACTCGTGGGGCCAGGACAGATGGGCCTATAGTTTCTGACCTCGGTCACTCTGTGCTTGGAACTCTGCACACAGCACCCCACTCTGTGGCTCCAGGTGGCGAGCTTGGGAGTAGCTCCTGACAAAGACCAGTGGGAGGAGGGACTTGCTGACCAACGGATTGTAAGCCAGAAAGGACGAGCATAGACCAGGAGTGTACTAGCTTGTGGGGGGAGAGTCTGCCACCACCCCCCCAACCTTGGTGTCAGTGCCGTCCTCTCTCTGAAGTCTCCTCCTAGGGTCTCCAGAAACTGAAGAAGAGCAGGACGAAGCTGGTTCACGGCACCTTGGGGAACCTCACACCCTCACCGAGAGAGACACAGTGTCCTCAAGGGGACGTTCTGAGTCAGGCTTACGTGGACTGGGAAGCCACTCCCTTCATAGCACGGGGGCAGGGTGGGGTCGTCTCAGCTGTGAGTCTTCTTCGAGTCCTGCAGCTGCACCCCACCTTCCTGTTGGGTTCTGTTCTCCTGGGGTACAGGAGGTGTCTGGCAGTAGACCATATTTCAAAAAAGTTTTTTTTCGTACCTGGGATTGAACCAGGAGCGCTTAACCACTGCGCCACGTCCCCAGCCCTTTTTATTTTTTATTTTGAGACAGGGTCTCACTAAGTTGTTTAGGGCCTCGCTAAATTGCTTTGAACTTTCAAGCCTCGTGCCTCAGCCTCCTGAGCTGCTGGGATCACAGGTGTGTGCACTGCCACACCTGACTAAAAAAATTTTTTTTGAACACCAAGAAACAAACTGATTTCTTTTCCATACCATAAAATGCTATAAGCAAAAAGCATATTGAAAATTATTAGAGACATCCAAATGAATGGAAAGTCCATATGCAGAGTTAAAAGACCCTCATCCCTAATTAGAAAATTGGGGGCATTTTTAATCCCTGGTGGACAGTGCGTATCCAGAGTCTCAAGCTGGGGAGCCCCACTCTTGCGGTCTAATTACAGAAGCCCTGTGAGGTCACGATTACCAGCTCTGCCTTACTGATCAGGACACCGAGGCACGGAATTAAATGACTTTTCAAGGACATTGAGTCAGCCCGCGGCAGAGCTAGAATGTAAACCCAGGCTTTTCCATCTGACTCTAAATTCCGAGTCCTTTCCCCTCTTCTGGCGGCTCCTCTGTGATTTATCTATCAACCCTGTTCCAGAGACTCCTTTGACCTCTTCAGCGAAGACCTAGCAGCAGAATCTATTGGAAAAAAAGAATCACGGAACTTCTACATTCGGTGTCGGACTCCCGCGGAGTCCAGGGTTTGTGGATTTTTTTTTTTTGGCGCAGTGTTTCTTGGGGCATTCGAGGTCCCCGTGGGATGCCAAGCAGGCCACCTGAGTCCCCAGGAACGTCTGTGAGTGGGATTGAGCTTGGTGTTCTCTGCAGGTGGCTTTCAGGGAGGCCCCCTTCACCTCCAGCATGGAGCCTGGGGGAGGCCAAGAGAGCTGCTCCCGCGTCCCCCCCAGCATGCAGAGATGGCGAAGCAGTCCTGCCGCTCACTCAGTGCTGGCAGAGCTTTGGGGTGCACCGGGGCGGAAGGGAACCGCTTGGTGGGGACAGGATGGGACAGAATGGAGTCATGCTTCTGGGTGGGGAACTGGAGGCAGAGGAGAGAGGGGGGAGCAGAGGGAGCACACAGTGAATGCTCATTAAGTCAGCTAGCCCAGGACTTCTGTGCTGATTACATAAGGGCTGCGCGTCTCACCCAGCCCAGGATCCCCAGGCCGCCCTCGCTGCCCGCAGCTACGTGGCTAATTGACGCACATCTTGCAGTGAAACTCCGGAGGGGGCATCATCGGCAAACCCTGCACTGCCCAGACACATCCTCCTGCTGCTAGTATTTATTCTTGAGTTATTTGCCAGAAACCATCAGCCTAAGGAAAGAGGATATTGTTTTCCCCTCCTCCAAAAAAGGAATCTGCAGGCACTTAGTGAGGCCATCAGGATAATGTCAGCTGCACTGATTTTCTGGAGATTGCATCTAGAGTTTTCTGGGTTAGGTTATATAACCAGAGCTGTGGACCTCAAAGACGATGGCGGATTTGTGTGTGGATATCCGGCCTCTGGGTGGGGAAGAGACAGAGTCTCCGTCCTGGCTAACTCTGCTGCTGTTTGGGCACCTCCATGTTTATGAGATTGATTCATTGTCTTCTAAAATGGACTGGATGCTGCTACTGAGTGACGTGCTGCAGTCTATTTTCCCTCTCACAAGAACCAGTTGGTGTTGTCAGGAGTCTTGTGCCAGCCATGAATGAAGCCATTGGTAGCTCCCCAGCAGCCGAGAGGAGACATATCTTCACATTTACACCAGGGGAATGGGCAGTGCTCCAAATTAGAGCTTTTGATTTTCCTTGGAGAAGTGTTTACCAGCATCCCCCGTCCCACGGTGGAATCATGCACAGTTACGCTTAAGAATATGAGCTTTGGAGTCGCACTCATGGATCTGATGTCTAGTGCTGGGGTCATTTAATGACCCCAAAGTATTTAGCTTTTAAGCCAAAGCATTTGGCTTTTCTAATGTCAGTCTTCTCACCTGCCGAGGGGGCATAGAGGCTTCACGGGGCTTCCAGGAGGCCAGAGGGGAGAAAGGCCCAGAGCCGCCTCTGCGCCCAGGCCCAGCTCCAGAGAATCCCGGGCTTGAAAGATGGCGGCCATGCGGAGGATTCAGAGACCATAGCCAGGGGCGTCAGGAACAGAGCTGCGGTGATCAGCAATGTCTGTCCTGACGTGGGCGTGGCCGTGGAGTGGGAGGGGTGGAGCCCCAGCCGCAGGACCAGGGGCAAAGGCCTAGCAGTAGGTAACATTCAGCCAGCCCCCGCGTGGACCGGCACTCTTCTAAGTGACTCACACTAAGCAGGTTACACTAACCTGGTTGATCTTTGTAAGAATCCTGTTGGGCAGTGTTTCTCCACTAGGGGTGACTCTGTCCCCAGGATACCTGGCAAAGTCTAGAAACCTTTTGGTCGTCGTGATTGGTCCCCACAAAGGACTCCCCGGGCTCCGGTGTCAATAGTGTCAGGTTGAGGAACTCCGCAGGGGAGAGTGGACGGCTGTGACCCCATGTGTTGACGGGGCCAGTGAGGCACAGGGAGGGACTCTGGAGGTTGTTCAGGAGACCAATGACCGCGCTGGGTTTGGACCAGGAGCTCACACCCTGACCTGGGCAGCTGTGTGGCTTCCTGTGGTTTGTAAGGAGGCGGGAGGGGGAGGAAGAGCAGGAGTTCAGAGCTGCGACTCAGGTGAAGGTATGGAGAATCGTGTTTCTGTTTCATCTTACTTGGCTGGCACCGAGAAGGGGATTCTCACCTCCTCGCTCTCCCAGGCTGCCTCCCGAGCCCCTGCTGCGACCCTTCAGCTCCCTCCCAAATCTCCCCTGGCATCAGGGTCCTCCCCAGCTGCTCCCTGCCAGTCCAGGCTGGTGGTGAGGCCTGCAGTGTCAGTGGCTCTGACATGCACAGTGGCCAACTCTGCGGGAAAGTGGGGCTGCAGGCGCTGCAGTGTCCTGGGTACAGAATGCCAACTTTTCCTTCCCACGGAGGAGGGCAGGGCCGGTGCCCGCTCTGGCACCACACGTGGTAAAGTAGCGGCCCCTCCTGGCCTCCAGGCTTTTCTGTGGCATGGCTGTCAAGGGCCCGGGGGTGACTCACCTGCAGCCTTTTGTGCTGCCCTGAAGCTCTGAGCCCTTGACCTGCCCCTGGCTGCTCAGGCGGGGAGTTGGGAAGGGCTGGTTTTAACGTAGATAGAGGAGGAAGAGGAGGGGAGGGAGAAGGAGGAAGGGGAGGAGGGTCAGACCTGGATGCTGGTGACTGCAGGGGTGAGGCTGAGCCTCACTCCTCCCCTGTACAACGGGGCACTAGAGGAGGAGGCCTGAGCCTTTCATCTTGTGAGACACAGATTCTACCCAAGAGGGCAAAGGGCTCCTTTCTCAGGAATCAAACCAACAGGGTTGTCCGTCACAGGTGCCGGGTGGAGAAGGACTCCGAGCAGGCCCGGTCAGGAAGGAGAGGCTGGCTGATGAGTGGTGCCTGTCATGGTCGCAGGGGCGCCCCGCGTGCCGGGGTTTGTGCCAGGCTCAGCTGCGTGGTGAGGAGTCGGTGGAAACCGGGTCACTGCTGTTGTTGATTCCTGAGGTCACTGTGAATCAAAGGAAGGGACGTGTCTTTGTCTGAGGGAGGCAAGAAGCCCGTGGAGGACGAAATTTTGTTTTCCTGTAATTGATGGTTTTAGTGATAAATGGCTGTGCTGTGGGGGCTCCAACCTGTTTTGACAGGGCTGATTGGAAGTCTACTGATCAGCCACGATTATCTCCTTTGCTGAGACATGCTCTTGCTGTGAGGTTGGGACGATGCAGATGCTACAGGGTTGGAGGCCAGGTGTCCTCCACAGTGGGGGTAAAGGCTGCCTGGGGAGCCGGGGGGCCAGGAGGTGGGGCTCAGCTGAGCTACGGATCCACGGGAGCCCCTCTGTCAGCGGGTGGTTTATGGGGAAAAGTGCAAAGACCTACAGTGAGCGGACGTGCCTTGTTCTCCTGCATTTCCAGGAACCCTCTTTAGGCATGAGTTTCCCACCTTGCCCCTGGGGACTACCTATCTGCCGTTCCAGGTGTGGGCTGCTGACCCGGGTCTGGCCAATCAGAACATTGCAGTCCCAGCCACAGAGACAGGTTAAGGGCTCAAAGTCAATAAGAGGAATAGGTCCAGGAATTCTTTCTGGAACTCCTGGGAAAATCATTACTCTCTCTTCATCAGTCTTGCTCAGAGTTGCTGAAGGCCACTTTTGTCAGGACGGGGGGAGAGTCTGCCTGACAATGATGCCCAAACAGAGCAGAGTGGACTGGAGAGATGGCAGGAAGTACAGCATCGTTTGAGCATCTGGATCCAGCCATGCCTGCAGCTAGCGACACCTGTGTCCACCTTTCCTTTCACCCATTCATGATGGTATTTTAGTCAAAGAAAAAAAGAGAGTCCTAATGAGTTCTAGCTGATAGCATATCCATGATCAAAGTACTGTTACCTAAAAGCCAAGTAAGATTTCCTACATTTGCCGGGAGAAAGAGGGTAAGCACCCAGAACAAGACAAAAGACTGAGAATGATTCTAACATGCTTAGCCCAAGAGTGAGAACTTCACCAACTGAGTCTCTGCCCCTAACTAGGCTTAGGCCAGGAGGCTTGGGTGGGTTATCACTGATATCTACAACAACCCCACAGTGACGGCTGTTTTCCAGCTGAAGAAATCAAGAATTCAAAAATCAATGTGTCTTGTGCAAGGCTCAACAGCTGGGTAAATTAGGGAGCTTGATTAGAGTCCAGTTCTGCCTGCTGCTGACCCATGCTTTTAATCACCTGCTGCTGCAGGGCCTCCTGGGGAGCCTGCTAAGGTGGGAGGGGAGCAGAGAGCTCCTGGAGCCCGGTGCAGTGTGGTGCAGTGTCTTAATTTGAGCAAAGCAAGGCTCCGTGGAAGCCCGCAGAGACCTGGAGAGAAAACAGAAGAATAAGGGAAATCTGTAGCAGGAAGTTCAAGAGCTGATCATGCCGCTCCTTCTATGGCTGAAATTAAAATAATTGATCAAATGCATGTTATCGGCTGCTGGAATATGCAAGGGTATAGCTGCCTCAGGTTCACCGCGTGATCTCGAGCCCCCCCCAAGGGAGCTCCAAGGAAATTCCTGATATTATTGCCTTATGTCACTCGAGCCGGTCCTGGAGAGGGGGAGGGGTGGTGGGGCAAGGAGTCACATCTAAAGCATATTTTGAAGTCGCTGGGACCAGTTCTCTACGTGCAAGACCGCTGACCATCTCCCAAGCTGCGTTGCGGGCTGGGCTGGAGACGCTCAGGGTTCCTCACTCTCCGATTCAGCGAGGAGAGCCCCGTGACAGTGAACAGGCCTCATTAGTGAGCCGTGTGTCCTGGACTTGAAGGAAAGCCAGTGATTTTTCTCCCTGGAGACCTTCATTAAGCACCCTGCGCTAGTCTTAAACTGCACAAGGGGACGGTTTTACTTCAACATCATCAATATTTAAAAACATGTAACAATTAGACCGTCTCTGGTTCAGTGAACGTCGGTTCCCGTTTCTCTTTCCCACCTCAGTGTGGTTTGGATTCAGAGCACGTGGTTGAGGGTGATGGTGCTGATGGTGGTGATGGTGGCACCTCCAGTGCTCCTGAACCTGGCTGGGCCATCTGGCACATGGCTGGCTCACCTTTCAGGGCTTGCCCCCACGTGTCCCTCTGCGTGGCCTTCCCGTCCTCTAATTTCCCTTCCTCTGCGTTTTCAGTGAATTGGCTTCTGAGTCTTCAGACCCCGGCCTGGGCTTCTCAGTCAAGCTCTCTTATGAGACATTTTTCTCAGTTCCTAAATAGACGTATCACTTTGCAAGAACTTAATTGCGGTGAGGTAATTTTAAAAATGATTGCTTGCATTGTTGCATTACAATAATAAGTAAATTTGATAAGAATGAACATTGTGTCCCTTTTGTTCATTTTTATTCCCAGGGCTTATCACAGAGGCTGGCACCTGGTAAATCCTCCATAAATATCTTACCACTGCTCCATGAAATGAGCAGATATTACTGACTAGGAGTTACAGATGAGGAAACCGAGGCACACACGGGGAATTCGCAGGTCTTCCAGGACTTGAGTCCAATCCCGACCCACAGAAGCTCTCCCTCAACCACTGTTCTTCCCGTACCTTCTAGATACCTTTCTGTCTGGAAGGGGCCAAAGGGCTTAGTGGTCCTGGACAGCTGTTTGAATAATCCTGAAAGCTGAATGCTCTTTCTTGCATCTAATGATCCCCAATTTCTGGATTTCACTACCAAGAAATTTAGATTCAGTTGGGCATTTGTGATTTTTTTCTTCATGTCCCTCAGGAGAGGCCAGCGTGCAGTCCTGGTGAGGACCGCGGACTCGCCTTCGCCAGCCTCACCAGCCAGTCTCCATCTCCATTCTTCTCCCCACTTCCATGTCCCCCCTCACCATGGTTTCTTAAGAGGCTGGGCTTGCTCTTCCCCCCTCTCTGGGGCCAGTTTTCTCTGGCAGGTCCCTGCTGACACCACCCCTAGATATTCCACGGCACTTGTCACACTGTATTCTAACCCTTTTTTCCAATTTAATTCTCTGGGTGCCACCTAAAGGGACCGTGACCTGCTTGAGATCATGGACCAGGTCTTAGCCAAAGCTCCACCCGACGTGCCCAACCCCTAACAAATGTCTGACAGGTGAGAAGTCTGAGCCCGTGGCTTCAGACAGAAGTGAAAGGCAGAGACGATGTCGTGTATTCTGTGCTTTTTATCGTCTCCCATTTGAAATACATTTTTTCTAGAAGTCGAGGACTATTCCTAAGGCCATTGAGATAAAAGATTTTAAAAGGACAGTATGAATGTCAGTGCTAAAATCGTTGTCAGCTTTTTGAAAAGACTATTTGGGACCAAATGGCATTTTTTTAGAGTAGTTAGCCTGGAGACATAACCAGCCCAGTGGTTCTCAAAGCAGCTGCCCGGTGGAGTGGTCTGGCAATGAGAGTGGCTGCCGTCTCACCACTTTCATCTGCATCCGCTGCAGCTCTGCAGACCGTGGGCCCTGCTTGGAGGCATCTTGGTCATTCACGGATCAACAGAGGAATTTCTCACTGCGCAGACCGAGCTCCTCATGTTCCGAATTCTGACCATTCCTCTCCTTTTCCGTACCGCACACACAGGTCCTCAGACACCCTAGAAACTGCAGTTGGCTAAGAAAGAAAGAAAGAAAGAAAGGAAGGAAGGAAGGAAGGAAGCAAGGAAGGAAGGAAGGAAGGAAGGAAGGAAGGAAGGAAGGAAGGAAGGAAGGAAGGAAGGAAGGAAACCCCACAACACAATGGCATATTTTTCTGAGTTTTTCTAATTGGTTCTTTCTCATCTCCATATGGTAAACACATTCTTTTTGGCTTTCATTAAAGAGCATGAAAGAGACAAAAAAAATTTGTTTTAATTGACGTTGGCAGTTGCAGCCTGACATGAACGTTTTGGTGCTGTTGTTTGGAGGATAAGAATAAAAGCTGAGTGTGGAAATACATTATTGATTCCTGCCTGCTCTTGAGGCCCATGTACTATTGATGGGAGCCCTGACCTTTGTTCCCTTACCCCTCGGGAGCAAATTTGTAGAGCTTCCAAACACCAACACTTTGGCATGGAGCCTTTGATTCTGGGTGAGCCCAGCAAACTAGCTCAGAAAGTTCTTGTTAGTAGCACGGGAGGCCTCAACTGGGAGGTGCCGGGAGGGCAGGTGGAGCTGACCGCAAGGACTTGGAAGTGAAAGAAGCACTTTCCAAACCAAGGGGTGCCCTCCCTGGTGATTGACAGAAACTCCAGCTAGCATGGGAAGAGCCGGTGGGGGCTGTCTTGGCGTGTGTGACTGGGAATGACAGAGGTAGAGTCATCCACCGCAGGGACAGCTGATCCAGGAGTCTGAAGACCCTCGGCACTCGTTGTTGTCTCCTCACCTCTGTATTTGAAATCTTCCATCTGAAACATATTTTTTCACAGAAGATGGGCTGCTCTAGCAGGGGCTCTTCCTGAGCCGACCTTCAGGTCCCATTCCTTCCCCTTTATTGACATCACACCCCTCTCTCGAGTCCCCAGAACCTCACACTGTGCTGATTTGATCAGCTTGGAAACGGAAGCCTCCGGACCCCACGTCTCCTCCTTGGGAGGTGACGTGGGAGAACGGTGTCAGGTGGGAGATCTGGCCCACCTTCCGTGAGCCTCTGAGACAGCCTCGCCACCCCCGCCACCCCGATGAGCTCATTCTCCTCCCTCTGCCAGCGCTGCCCGCCTCCCACGAGGACCCGTGAGAACAGGGGCCGGGCGGTGTGCAGGGATGAGAACGAGATGAACTGGTACCTTCTCCCCAGACTAGCCTGGTTATCAGAGGAGAGGCTGCCAACGGCGAGGTCAGTGCACAGTGGGTCAGGGACGAGACAGGCAGCAGAGAAGGAGCCCCGTGCCTGGGCTGGAGGAAGAAGCCTTGGCTGGAGCTGCCCATGGCTGAGGACCAGGTGTCCATGAGAACACGCGCTGGTCAGCAATGTGCAGAAGGAAACGGTAGGGGGCAGACAATCCTACAACACTGGTCCAGTCGAGAGGGTCCTTATCCACGGACTCTGATGACGAGGGTTCTGTGAGGAGGTTTCCAAGGGTGAAAGTGGAGGCAGTCACTGTTGGAGCTGATGACATTGCGAGGGGGATTTTCCGGTGGACCTGTCCACACGTGCCTTCCCTTCCTTCTATACGCAGAAGATGCGGTTGAGAGGAAGTGGGCGTCCTCACAGCGGGCTGGCTAGTACGTGGGCTCTGGTTCCTCTGTTCTAGTTGGCAGTGTGTGTTGGGACACCCGGGGATGCTCATGCCTCGAGAGTCCACGCTTCCACCACTGACAGAAGGATCCCAGATGGGCATGAAGTTTCATAAGGAAGAATATCCTCCCCAGGGCTATTTGTAATAGCAAAAAGTTGAGGTCCTCCAGTGTCTGACGATAGGGGAATGGGGACACAGGGTCCAGGGCAGTCGTAAGACCAAACAATGCAATTCTGGAAAACACAATGACATGAGGAAATATCCCTAAGCTCTGCTACCTCACATATGTTTATACCAAAGCCCAAATAACCATGATGTCAAGTGAATACAAATAAGGCACACAGTATTTTATAATACGATCAAGAATTTAACAGGGGATTCCCACTGTGGATGTTTTAACTGGTTCTGAAAGTGACCTCATGCAGGGCCAGATGCCAGTGTTCGTGTGAATGTGTGTTTATCAAATGGGAGGAAATACCAGTGTCTGTTTTGTATTTGCCAAAATTCCTGCAAAGAATGTGTGCTACTTTTGTGATAAAAAATGCATGGTTTTCAATTGTGTTTTTCCTCATTATAAACCTCTCTGTGATGATGCTTTCAAGATGCATGATTATTTTATGGGTCTTAGAGTCATGAACTCTGTCTAGCACTGAGGTCTCCATCCACAGCACCTGGTTATCTCCCCACCCACCATCCTCCAAATTCCCAGACCCAGGTGGGCTCGGTGTCATCTGTTCTTCTAAAACACACCTTTGGTGGGAACCCCTTTTGGTGTGTGCCCTCCCCAGAAACCATTCCTGGTTTTCTGAGGGCTGCCTTCAACCCCGCCAGCCGGCTCCCCAGCAGCTCTGTTGGCTTTGTGACCCCAGCCCCTGGGGGACGCTCGCTGACCTACAGCGGCTCATGGATTCCACCGCATGAATTGGGTGTCTCTGTGATGAACTTGCCATTGAACAGATAGGCAGCCTTCTCCCACCCTGCGGAGCAAGAAAAACGGGAGCTTCCTTCTAAGAGGAAAGGTGCAGGATGCAATGATGGCGTTGGAGGACCTGATGATTCCCCAGCGCATCGCCATCTTGGATTTTTTGTTCTTATCTTCAGTTTGGACACATAAACCTTTAGATTAAGTTTCTTTGTACTGGTGGCTGTTACATATAAAGAGTCCTAGCTATTGCGTCTCCTGTGCTCACATTTTTCTGGGGAAGGTGGAGTCTAAGAAGGTTTTTCCTTTACTTTTAGCCCTTCTAGACTCCATTCTTCCTCCAACCCATTACTTTGGGGAAATCTTTCTTCACCAATTCCATTTCGCTCTTGTCTTCCAGTTGCCCATGAATCCCTCCATCTTTCCCCATATCATCTGCTTCTTTTTGTGTTGCTACCAGCTGTTTCTTCGCTGTACTTTGTAAGCATTCTGGGAGCTGAGAGAATGGTCTTTTTCATTTTGTTTGAATCCCGCAACACCTACTACTGTGATAGGCAGGAATTGATTTCCTGAATGGGAATAAACTATAGGCCAATTGTTGGGAAAAGTGACTAGGGTGGACTTCAGCTGGTGTTGACAAACCCACACGAGTCCTCTCTCACTTCCTGAACACATATTCTGAAAGTGGTCCCTGGCTGGTGCTCCTGCAGGCGGGTTGATTCAGCCGGTGCAGGTGTGCAATGATGTGATGCGGCGGAGAGACGAAGCCCTGAGAAGTGAGTCAGTCCCCACTTCCAAGATCGGCTTAGCTGGTCCACATCAGGAAACCTGCCACTGATTCACAAAATCAGGAGCTAAATACATTATTGATCCAACAAACTTTATGTTTGACAAATAATAATTGTGTATATTTATGGGGTAACAGGGAAACATGTATATTGTGGACGTTTAATCAAGCTAATTAACATATCCATCACCTCGCATACTTAATTTTTATGGTGAAAACATTTAAAATCTACTTTGTGAAGCAATTTTAAAATACATAGCACATTATTATTAACTCTAGTCACCATGCTGGGTGACAGGTCTCTGAAACGTATTCCTCCTGTCCAACTGGAACTTTGCACTCTTAGAAGACAGGTGATTTCCAGGGCTGGTCAGCAGGGTGGGGAATGGAAAAATGCTTGATGTGTTTGAAGCCATTATGGTTTGGGGATATTTGTTACCAGGAACAGATACCTGATACACTCTCTATACCCGTTTTTTCTCATCTATGAAAATAGTACCTGCTATGTAAGGTTTCTGTGAGAGTTGATCTATGTGTATAGCACACTGTTGGGGTACATGGTCAACGAGTACTCGATTCCTCTCGTAGAATGTGCTCAGATGCAGAAGTTCAAGTTAAACCGCAGGCTTATTTTCTTGAACTTCTTTTCATTTATTAAGAGAACCCTATGGGCTTTCCACTGGCGTTGAAATCCACTTGATCTGAACATGTCCACCATCTTTTTTATTAAGTCATTTATTTATTCTAATTTGTTCTACACAATGGCAGAATGAAATTTTTTTCATGTTACACACATACAGCACAATTTTTCAAGTCACTGATTGTACACATAGTATTTTCACACCATTCGTGTCTTCGTACATGTACTTAGGGTAACTCATTCCACCATCATTCCTGCCCCCTACCCCCTTTCCCTTCCCTCCCCTTTGCTCTGTCTCGAGGTCCTCCACTCCTCCCATGTCCCCCCCACATCCCCATTAGGAGTCGGCATCCTCATATCAAAACATTAGGCCTTTGGTTTTGGGGGGGGATTGGTTGCTTCACTTAGCATTAGATTCTCCAGCTCCATCCATTCACCTGCAAGTGCCATGATTTTATTCTCTTTTGATGCTGAGTCATGTTCCACTTGTACCTACTCCACAGTTTCCCTGTCCTTCATCTACTGAGGGGCATCTGGGTTGGCTCCACAGTTTAGCTGTTGTGAATTGAGCTGCCATAACCCTGATGTGGCTGTGTGTCCCTGTAGTGTGCCGATTTTAAGTCCTTTTGTCCACCATCTTTTGACCTTGAATCTAGCATTGAGGAGACAGGGGTGACGAAGGCCCGCCCAGCTCTTTCTTATCCTAGCCTCCATACAGCTGAGCCACCTGTGGACAATCACCTTGAACATCAGGGCAGGAAGCCTGGGAGAGGAGCCCAGGGGACATGTCCGTCCCCTGCTAAAAGCCAGGTCAAGTGAGGAGCACTCACAACGAGCAGGAAGGACTTTTTTTTTTTTTAATCAAAAGATAAGGCCAGACACTTCTCTTAGAATCAAAGGGAGGTGACAGGTGAGAGGCACAGTCCCCTGTCTGCACGGGCCTTGGTGCAGGCAGAGGGAAGGGTGGCTGCTGAACGTCCTGACAGATATGGGGACCTTGCGGGTACACACGAGGGCGGTTTACAGCGTCTCCTGTTTATTCGGCAGCTGTGAAAACCCTCTGTTTCTGGGATTTAGAGGCAAGAGGTTCTTCTCTCCAGTGAGGTGTGATAAAATCTGCCAGGGGACAAAAAACCAACCAAAACACTCTTCAGGGACCCAATCCACTCGGGGCAGTGCCAGAGGAGATGGGACTCAGCGTCCGGTCTCTGATCAACTCAAGGTCAGCTGGGGGGCAGAACAGGCTGGAGGTTGGAGGGCTGTCTTTGAAGTCTGTCACACCTGGGTCTGAGGGTTGGCTCCACCCTTCACATCTCTGACCTTGGACTAGTTGTTCAGTGGTCTGAGGCTCCCTCTCCACCTCTGCAGAGTGGGGAAGGCAAGAGCTGCAACCCACGGGACTGCGAAGAGTCAGGAAGAAGGAAGCAAAGGGTGCTGGCCAACAACGAGTGCTCCACACGACCTGCAGAGCCACCGCTGTCCTGGCAAACAGTGGTTACCCACCTACTGAGACCAGCACTGGGCTGGATGGACAGGGGAGGAAAGGGCATTAGGAAAGGAGTTTGAGCTGGGTGTGGAGGCTGAGGCAGGAGGATCCCCAGTTCAAAGCCAGCCTCAGCAATGGTGAGGCCCTAAGCAGCTCAGTGAGACCCTGTCTCTAAATAAACTACAAAAATAGGAGAGGGGATGAGGCTCAGTGGTTGAGTGCCCCTGGGTTCAATCCCCGGTAAACCTTCCCCACCCAAAAAGAAAAGGAGTTTGGAAAACTTTTCCTGTAAAGGCCAGAAGGTGAATGTTTTAGAGTTAACAGGCCTGAGGCCTCCACTGCAGCTACTTAACCCTGCAGTGTAGGGGACCAGCAGCCACAGATAACATGCAGGTGGCCCATGTCCCAATACAATCTTATTTACAAGAGCAAGCGTCCTGCAGGCTGCCACCCGCACCCTCTATCCTGGAGAACACATCAGGAGTGCCTTGGGCTAAGCCCCACGGAAAGCGTTCCGCTGTGAGGTCTCGAGGAAGACACGCCTGGCTCTGAGCGGAGGATCAGTATTATGCACAGTTTCGGGGTAAAAGGTGGCGGCAGGGGTGGGGGTGGGGAAAGCACATTGCATGTGGGGGACCATTGACCTTTCCATATTTCTAAAAGGTCAGAGGTGAGAGACAAGCTGTTCTGAATCCCTGGAGAGGGTCTGCTCTGCATGCAGGGCCAGGGAATCTTTCTTTAAGGGTAATTGAGAGTGAACATCACTCTGTTGAAATGAGCAATTGTTTTAATAGGAACACCTGACATTTCTCAAGTGCTCAGTCAGTGCCGGGCACGGGGTTGGGCTCATGGGTTTCTCCCAATAATTGTAAGAGCTAGGTGCTGCCCCCATGTGACAGATGAAGAAACCGAGGCTCCGAGAGATCAAGTAGCTTGTCCAAAGTCACAGAGTAAATCTAGAGGGGGGCGGGGCCCACAGCTGCTCAACTCTGGATCCTTCCTTCTTAACGACTACGGCCAGCTGTTCCCCATCTCTGTGTGACAGGCTGGGGCGGTGGCTCAGTCTCCCAAGAAGAGGTCCTTGTGCCTGGATGTTCACATTTCTCGTCGTCTCCTGTGACTCGAGAGTCACTGTGCTCTGAGCTCTGGCCAGGACTTGACCTCGGCCCTGCGGGAAGCTGATGGACAGGGGGACAATGCTTAGTTAGAACTGATGACTTCTACCTGCTCGTTCAGGCAAGCTCCCGGGACAGTGGCTCTTGGTGATGGTGGCTCAAAGCACCCGAGAAGGGATTCCAGGTGTCCCCTGGTTGAGTGGCTGGGGGTGAGTGAGTCCCTCCGTCCCCCCCCCCTTACTCTCCTCCGGTCTCTCCCCGCCCAGGTGACTCTGCGGTCCTTTTAAGGTGACGTCAGTGATTCTATTGGTTCTTCTTAGACCCTCCGAGATGTGGCTTGGGGCGGGCGTCTTCTCCTGCCACCGTCACGGACAGGCAGCCACCTGCNCGGGCGGAGCCCTGCTCAGGTCCAGGAGCGCCAGGCTCAGGAGCCAAAGCGAACCTGCTCTCTGGGGATGGGGGAGCCACCACCGGTCCCTCTGGAGGGCCACCCTGAGAGGAGAAGAACTTTATGCACGTGCATTCTCTATTCAGGACGGCCGGGATGTGACAGTGTCTGCTCCTTTACTACTGAAACAGTCTGGGATAAGCAGCTTTGAGACCTACAGTCTGGAGCAGCGCGCGCCACAGTGGGAAAACACAGAATCTGCATTTCCTTAAAAGGTCTTGCCTTTCCTGTCATTTCAGAAAGATCCCTGTCCAAAAGCTTGGAGCTGAGGGAGTTTCCTATGACGTCAACAGCTTGGTGACCACCGGAGCTGTAGAGGGGCGAACCTGCCCGTCCTTGGCCCCACACCCCCTTTCCAGCCTCATCCACTCTCTGTTCCTCCACGTCCTAATCCCTAGAACCTGTGAATATGGCCTTATTTAGAGAAAAAAAAAATCTCTGCCGATGTAATTACATGAAAAGTCTGAGACGGAGTTGATCTCGGATCATGTGGTCAGACCCTGAATTCCACCACAGACGTGCCTGTGGGAGTAGGGCTGGGACACGGGACGGACAGGGGAGGGGACCACGTGACCCTGGAGGAGGAAGGGAGGGTGGTATCCAGAAGCAGAGGACACTGACAGTGACCAGAGTGACCAGAGCTGGAGAAGCCAAAGAGCAGTCCGTCCTGAGAGCCCCTGGTGGAGGGTGGCCCTGCTGACACCTCGATTTGGCCTCCGAGCTTCTAGAAACCTGTGAAAGAACAAACCGTTCGTGTTGGTCTAAGACACTTGCTTAGCGCTGATTTGTTCCGGCAGCCCCCGGGGACTAAGGCTCCTTCCCCGGGTGCAGACCGGAAGGAGCTGGATTTGGAGGAGGGTGGAGTGTTTGGGGAGCTCGGAGGGGGAGGGCCCTGGCTGGGTCTGGGCCCCTGAAGGGCTGGTGGACCCGTGGGGTGCGGGCGCCGTGGCTGTCCTGAATTCCCCCCTCGGCAGCAGTCGATTTTGGAGCCCTGGCGCATCCTGGCTGTTCTCAAACAGCAGAGCAAGGCAGGCAGTCGACTCTGCCTCGGATTCACACCCACAGTCGGGCTTGATTTCTGCTGACGCCACGCAACGGCTCTGAAAGAACTCACATCTGTATCCGTGGGAGGACCGTCTTAGCTTGGGCTCTGCGTGTGGGCCTGTGTTCAGTCAAGTTTCACAAAACTTTGCTGAATGTCTGTTCTATTCCAGTCCCTGGACTGAGTGAGCCCTGCAGGGGGCCAACAAGGTGACTGCGACACTGTCCCCACCCCCCAGGATCTCACAGTCCAGTAACTGCAATGACAAGGCGTGCTCCACGGCACGTTTTAAAACACTGGTGGATTTACCGCACGTCCGCAGCTGTATTTATTATCATGTGTGTGTGTGTGTGTGCTAGTCACCTGTTAATGCAGAGGTGCCCGTGTGCCTGTGTGTGAATGTGTGCACACCTACGTGTGTTTGCTTTTGTCCACACAGTGCATCTCTGGATCCTTGTACAATCTGCACATGTATTGTCAAAATGATATTTTATCTGTCTTTAGAAAGTTTTGCAGTCTTGCCCCAAAGCTGACTGCATTCCTCCCCCACCCCACTGTTGACGGGTCTGTTCTAATGATCTTCGCTTGGTAACCGCTACCCAGTTCCTCTTCAGTTACCTGGCCCAGGATGGCCACTGGGGGAAGTCTCTGTTGTGTCTCAGCTCTGTGGGGCTCTGCTGTGTGGCCTGGGGCTGGCTGGTCACAGCCTCCTGAGCCCTGGGGGGACTTGGCTACCAAACACTGGGAAGCCCTGTCCTGCTTAGAAAGACAGATAATGCCTGGGCCCCTCCAGACCCAGGAGTCAGGCTCTGCAGGGGTGGGGACCCATGAGCAATGTTAATATGCTTCCCAGTGACACTTTTGCCCTCCGGAGTTCAGAAACCATGGACTACGTACTCAGCCTCTAAGTTCTTTGGGGAAACTGAGACTATTATTCAGAAAGAGAAAATATTGACGGAGAGCAGATGGGATTTTCTCAAAGACAGAAATGAAAAATCCTACGTCTTGCAAGAAATAAGAAAAAAAAAAAATCCACAACTGTTTGAAGAAGCACATCCGGCGAGGAGGAGGGAGCCTGGGCTGGGTATCTGACCAGAATGTTCAGACCAGGCTGGGGGCTCCAGGTGGAAGGACGCTCCCCCGCCTCTCCAGGGCCGTCCACACCCGGCACCGAGACCAGGGAGCGCTCTGGGCCTGAAGCGCTTGGCGACTGTAAGTCAGAAGGGTCACAGTTTAATAAAGGGATGAATTAGCCAATCTTGGGCACCACGTTATCATCTTCCGATAGTTGGTTTGCACACTGGTTCACCCAGGTGGGTCCCTCCACATCATTAACGATAGTGATGATAATGACAATGACAACTGTCTGCTGAGCATCTGTCACGTCCTGGATGCGGTGCCTGGCCTTCCACAGAAATCAGTCCACTCTCTTGCAGCAGTGCACAGACCTGCCTTCCTGCCATGACCAAGTGGCAAGAGTGGGATGTGATCCCCAGCTGTCTGACTCTAGAGCTACATTTTCTTGTCCATAACAAATTTCAATCCTTGGCAATATGTAGCAGTCACACGTGCTTTGCTTTCTTTTTATAAAAGGGAGATGTCCAAGAGCCCCGAGAGGGACCAGAAGGGAGTCCTGGCTGCCTGGTACCAGGTAGGGGTCACTTGGTGGTACTCTGCTGCCTGCCAGAGAAGACACTGCAGATTAACTTGTTTTTCTCAAGCAGATATTTTTAAAGGCTTCTGCAATGGGCTGTTGGTTTAAATTAGGGTACAAAGGCATTCTGAGGCTGGAAGACACATCACCGAGAAGCATGATAATTCTGCAAATGAGGCCCGGGCTGGCCTGTCCTCTTTTCCGTAGGCAACATCCATCTGATAGAGATTTTTACCTAGCACATCTGGTATTCCAAAATGAATATTGAAAAAGAATCTTTCATTATGAACCCTCAAAGCCCAACAGTAAAAACACAAACAGTCCAATTAGAAAATAGGCAAAAGACGCAAAGAGACTTTCCACTGAAGAGGATGTACAGATGGCAAATAAAATGCGAACAGATCCTAGACATCCCTAGCCAGGAGGGAGATGCAAATTGAAATCACGATGAGATTCTGCCACACACCTTCCAACGGCTGAAATGAAGAATGGCGGTCGTACCCAGTGCTGGTGAAGAGGCAGAGGAATCCACCCCGGCCCTGCTGGTGGGGACAATGGAATAGTACGCTGCTCTGGAAAGAGTCGGGCAGTTTGTGAGAAACTAAACACACACTTACCACGCGGGCCATCGTTTCGGAGACATGAAAACTGACGTGTACATAAAACCTGCTCGCGAATGCTCACAGAAGCTTTCTTTACAATAGTTCCCAACTGGAAACAACCCATGTATTTGTCAGTGAGTGGATGGCTACACAACTGTTGAACCTCCACACCAGGGAATGTGATTCAATAAGAATAATGAATGGAATGGACCTCGAGAAGATCACATTGAGTAAAAAAGCTAATCTTGAAATGTTTCATATTGTATGGCTCCATCTATAGAATGTTCTGGATAAAGTGATTACAGAGATGGACACACTAAGCACCCATGATCATCGTGTGGGTTTCTACCTATGGAAAAGATCTTTATGCAGGAGCATAGAGAGGTGTGGATACCTGCCTGTGTAAACAGAAGCATGATAAATGTATTTTCCAGAAAGTTCATAATGTTTGACTTTAATGTTTACATACAAAATAATATATGTAATTTGTACATAAAGTATAATAAAACTCATCTAGCGATGTTCATGATTTACCCATTCCACCTCCCTGATTTACCAAAACAGTAACTATTATCACAACTTCTGAGTGCTTTTTATTTTATGTTCCTGTAAATAAAAAGTTTTATTCTTAGGTGTTTTATCTTTAACCAATACAGGTTTGATTTACTTGCTCTTGAGCTTTATTTTTTAAATGCTATAATATAACACAAAGAGCCCAGCTACTTATTTTCTCTCACTTGAGTATAATTATTTTCTAAAATTTATAAATGTTGTTGCCTAAAATTATATTAGTTTTTTGCCACTGTATACCATTCTATTGTTATGATACATCAACGTTTTCTATTCATTCTCCTGTCAATGGACATTTAGATTATTTCAGAAGCATGATTATTTGAAAAATTACAAATTCTGTATGCATTACAGGTGTGTATATAATTGTACATACATATATAGTTATATATATATGTATATTTATATATATGTGTGATGGCTTTATATTTAAAAAGGGGAAAAACACAATACCTATGTGTTTGTATAACTGAAGAGAAAAACTATCTGGGAAGATGTACCCCAAACTGATATGAATCAGTGAAGGTCACTGACCGCCACGTGCTGAGCCACATACTGACGAACATGCTCTCACTCGACCTTCCAGCCAACCCAGGGAAAACCCGCGGCTGTCATGCAGTTCCATTTCCAATATGGCGGCACAGAGTTGGGAAGGAGCTTTCCTGAGGCCGCACATCTGAGCTGCCACTTTACTCTGTGAGAGGACTGGTTGTAGCGGACAGGAGCCGGCAGAAAGGCAGAGCTGAGCGGGAAAGAGGGGCCCGGTGGAGCCCTGAGTGGAGTCCAGGCCTGTGCCCCTGCGAAGCCTCAGTTTCACGGTGGCTTAGCCCAGAGCCATGTGCATCAGGCCCCTGTCTGCTCCGAGAAGGCCAGTGACAGCACAGGGCTGCCGCTGTCCAGGCTCCTGCCGTGGCCATGACATTGATGATGATCCCTTGTAGGGAGAGGGGAACCTCCGCACAGCTCCTCTCAGGAGCATGGCTCCCAGACCGAGGGGAGTGTTTGGGGGTGGGAGGCAGGAACAAGTGGGGGAGGTCTCCGTGGGGTGCTGTTGTGCAGGTGGCCCCCCAAGCCCTGACCTGGGAACTTGATGAGATCAGGTGGGTGGAGAGGGAAGGACTGCCTGGCTGTGAACAGGGACGTCTCCCTCCGTCCCTCCCCTGTCCTCCCCTGCCCTCCCTCCCCTCCCCT
>NW_026000185.1:1646298-1653388 GCF_001458135.2 Marmota marmota marmota | reverse complement strand
CTTACCCCTGCTGTCCCCTGTCCTCCCCTGTCCTTCCTTGTCCTCCCCCACCCTCCCTCCCTCCCTCCGCCCTCGCCGTCCGTCCTGAGCTGAGCCGGACACTGGCCGCCCGCCCACCAGATCCGTTTTTCGGGGAGTTACACGACAGGATTTAATACTCTTTTCCAGAAGCACATCCAGAATAGAGGGCAGGAGCTAAATGAATCTCTGCTGGTACGTTTTTAATTTGCTCCTTTTTATTCCTGAGTATTTATAAGAAGGGAACAAATTCAACTAGGGAGAAAAAAAGGCAGAGGACGGAGGAGCGCGCCTTTCCCTGACTCGCGGGGAGCAGCGCCGGCCCGACAGCTCCCTGGACAGCCGAGGGCATCTCAGACAGCCCCAGTGAGACCCTCGGTCCACTCGGCAGGGCCTCCCGGCGTTCAGGCCAGCTCACTGCCCCAGGGCCCAGCCCCTCGACCCCCTCTTTCCTTCTCACCTGGGTCCAGCCCAGACACAGGCAGCCAACCGCTCCGCATGTCCACTGCGCTCACGCCCCCTGCCCGGCCCCTGTGCTCCCTCAAGTCCTCCCTGAGGTCTCCGGCTTCCTCCTCTGCCTGCCCGGCCTGGTCTGCCAAGCTCCGTCCCTCTCCCAGGTCGCCTCTGCACGATACCTAGCAGCGGTGCCCAGTCCACTCTGCGCCAGAACCTAACTGCCCACCGCGTCTGGCGCCCCACCCCTTCTTCCTGGGGGGCCTTTTCCCGTTTCTAAGCCCCCCCCACCGACGCACCGTGGTCCACCTGGAACCCTTCCGCCTGCCGCAGGGCAGGTCCGGGGGCAGGTCCATGGACAGAGCCTTCGCTTTCCTTCCTGGAGACCCTGGCTAATGAGTGGGTAGCCACACGCCTCACCGATGCAGGGAGGAGTTGGAGACCGTGGGGACGCGGTGTCCACTCACTCTGTCAGCACCTGTGACTTCCTCCTGGAGGCCAGCCACTGGTCCAGTGACCGGCTTTTAATGTCCATCAAACCCGATGGTTTCCTGCCCTCGTGGAAACAGACCCAAAAATCACGAGGACTTTAACGTGAGACGGGGACCGTTGAGGAAAGGCTCACGCGCTGGGGCCACAGCGAGGACTTTGGGCTCCGTGTAAGGAGTCGGACATTGTCCCCAGCGAAGAGGTGCTGCAGCTGAGCTAGGAGGGGACACAGGACAGGAGCTGGGGGATGGATGGGGCTGGGGCGCCAGGGACACTGCAGGGCGATGGCACCGAATCTGGTGCAAGGGAACATTCTGCATGAAGTGAGACCAGGTCAGAGAGGCTGGGCAGGGGTGAGGTGTCCAGCACGAAGCTGGACATGGAGTCGGAGTGCACGAGGCTGGGGTAGGAATCTGGTCTCCATGGTGGAGACAAGGGGCATCCTTAATGGAGTTCAGTGAGACGATCGAGCTGTGGTGGAGAGGGACTGGGATGGGAGAGGGGCATCGCTGAGAAGCTACATACTGCAAGATGTCGGGGCCTGGACCAGCGAGGATGGGTGGAGGGGAGAGCTGCCGGTGTTTTTATTTGAAAGAGGAGCTGGCCTCATTCCAAGCTCCAGAGCGGAGCCTTCTCATGAAATAGGTCAAGGCCAAGAGGTGCCCTCAGGGCCTCCTCTTGGGAGTGGGGACAGCGATGCTGATCATCCGGAGGTTGCAAGCTGAGCTTGTGGACAGCAGGACCGTGCAGCATCTGTGTCTGCTCCAGAGGCTTCCCTGGGGCCTCCTGGGTCCTTCCTCCCTGGCCCCCGTGGCCTCTGCTCCAGCTACACCAACACTCCGCCTCTACAGGTGCACCCTTGGGCTGGGGCATAGGTGGTGACCCCACCTGGCCTGTCCTTCCTCTCTCTCCTCAGTCACCTTCCCAAACCCAGAGTCAGGAATTAGCATCTTTGTGAAGCATCACGACTGTCCCCAGGAAGAACTTCTCTTTGTCCCCTGCGTTCTTGTAGGTCTATGTAAATGTACAGATATCACTAACCTGTTGTGTAATCATCCATTTATAGGCTTGTTCCCTTGCTGGACTGTCCAATGTCTAAATTCAGTGCCTTGTAAAAGCTGTCACAAAAAGAGCGACACCTAATGTTCATCCTATGCTCATTATGTGACACGTGATCCCATGTTATGTGCATTCTTCTCTCAGCCTCATAACAAGCCGACCGTCATCACCCCAATTTACAGATTCGGAAACTAAGTCACAGAGTGATGAAGTGCTATGTGCAATCCCCTGGTCTGACTGACAGCTGGGGATCTGCACCCCCACACACTTGACACCACTGTCATGGGCATTCGCCCCTGGGAATTCCCGCAGGAACGAGGGTGAGGGACACAGGGGGTTTAACTCTAGCTTTTCCACTTGCCCTTGTGTGACCTTGGGCCCGTCACTTTACCTTTCTGCATCTCGGTGCTTCATGCATAAAATAGGATTAGTGACGGGACTGAGGCTGTCGCGAAGGTTAAACGAAACATCACTGGGAAAGTGCCCGCCGTGTATTAGGTACACTCCATTAACACGAGATCCCTCTTGGCTCCGTTTCTTCCCCAAAGAAAGGGTGAAATGGCACACTCGGCCAAGAGACAAGATACTCCAAAGAGCATCCTCTGGTACCAGCTGTCAGCGTACCCAGAGACTTCGAGACTCCGGAGTTGCAGAAGCCGCAAGATCCTTCCCACATCTTTGACAGGGGGACCTTTGGAGCTTCCTGGTACAAGCCCCGTAATGCACATTTTCTATGGGGATATCAATTATGCATTCACTTGACTCATTAATATTTTAGGCTTCATATGCATAAATAAAACATGCATTAATTAGAAGTTTGCAATCATATTTCTTTCCTGGTCTCTCCTCCTCGGCTTTATTTCTGAAGCCGGGCATTAGCGTGTGTGGCGAAGGGCCATCAATCATGCAGTACCACCCTTCCTTGGCGGGATGGGCTCCCCTGCCGGGTCAGAACAATTGGTTCAACAGACCCTGGTGTGCAGTCGCCGGGCAACAACAGTGACCAAATTCTTTTGTTTCTCCTTTTTAGAAGAAATTAAAATTATTCATGAGGTGCTGCTCAACTGCACACTTGGATTCTTTCCCCCACTGTGGGGACAGATTTCCTGGCCAGAGCTTGCTGCCGAAGAATTTAACATTGGTTAAAAGCGAACATTTCCTCCAAGAGGGGACATTAATACACTTAATGTTCGGGGAGTCTTGGCATCCCCTGCAGCGAGGCTGCCAAACAAATTACATTAGGTGAGATGCGGTTGCTCTCCGCGGGATGAACAGGTGGCCGAGGGACGTCGTGCATCTTTATTCGCTTGGATCAGGTGCGAGCAGGTGTGCGCCATGAGGTCTTCGGACCTCAGGGGCTGACTGGCACCTTCCCAGGCCGGGAGACAGCACCCTCGCCACTCGTCCTGGTGCCGTGGAACCGGGGCACGGTGCTTGCTAGTGCCCAGGAGATGGGGGCCTGGTGCTGAGCGTCATTTCCTCCCAGTTGGTGGACTTGGCAGAGGACAGGAGAGAGGCTGGTCCCTGGACAGCTGTCAGAGCACCCTGCTGCCAAGGTCACCGGCTCCGAGGTTCCTGGTCACGCAGTGTGTACCAGCAGAACAGGCTGGTGGGGGTTGGAGAGTGAGGCACTGGAGTAAGACAGAGTGGCCGGGACCCTCTGAGAGACAGGTCATCTAGAACTGGAACACGGATCAGGGTAGCTCCCGGGTTTTAAAAGCCTTTTGCGAGTGACCCAAGATGGCGAGATTCAGCAAGACGAGCCTCCTGAATCAACAAGCGGCCCAGGGGGCCCACTGTAAATCGCTGTGTCTCCAGGGTTCAGTGGACAGATACGTGGTCAGGAAAGAGGGGCCAGGGCTCCCAGCTTGCCCCTGTTTCTGTCCCTCTTGCTCCTCTAAGCCTGTCACTCTGAGCCATCAAGTCAAGGTGAACGGCACCTGCTGTGTGGCTGCCCTGGGGCACTTTGTCCCTCTCTGTGCACAAGCCTTGTCCTCGTAATTCCTACACCAGGGGCTATTGGTCAGCCTGCCCGTCCCTGGCCACTCTCAGGATCACCAGGCCACCCACTAACACTCCTTGAGCTCACCACTGAAGGCAGAGTCTTTTTTTTTTTTTAATTTCTAACTGACAAACAGTGACTGGACATATGTGTGGGGTATAGTGACAAAGCCGTGCAGGTATAGTAATGATCAGATCAAGCTGACGCGCATTTCCCTCTCCTTAAACACTTTATTATCTCTTTGTGTTGGGAAGCTTTGAACTCCACTCTTCTAGTTCTTTATCTAATGCGCGATAAACTGTCGTGACCTACAGTCCCCCCGTCCCCCCACTGTGCTGTGGACACGATCGATCGTGTTTGGAACCCATTTTCCACCCTCTTTCCATCGCCACCCCCCTTCCCTTCCCAACCTCTCAGGAGCACGATCCTGCTTCCTGATTCTGTGACGTCAGCTCTTTGCAGACTCCATGAGTGGGGACATGCAGTATGTGTCTTTCCGGGAGCCACAGTCTTCTGAAAGTCACCTGGGCTTGGCCCTTGGGTTGACGGTGGCCATCCTGTATCAGTCTGGGAGTCACTCAAGACCATTCGCCATATGAGCCACATTTCTGGCTCTTGACGGGCCATCGCCTAGATCCTTCACCAGTCAGCAAGAATCTGGTTAAACCCTTCAATAAAACAGGTGCTTTTATAAACTGCTGATGGGATGTGAAAATTGGTGCAATCTTTCAGGAACAAAGTGGGACTATACGCCGACTGTTCCATGCAGTTTCACCCAGCGATTTGACTTCCGATCTAGCCGGGGGTGGGGCGGAACCCTCCTCGGACCAGTTACCCAGCACCTTCTCTGCGCCAGACCTCGTGCTAAATAGTTTCCATAAGTATCTCCTGTGTACCCTTGGCACCACCATAAAGCAGATATTAATAGCAATCCATTAAAAGACAGAAAACCGCTGCTTAGAGAGGTTGGGTCACTTGTCCAGGTCTTTCAGCCGATCGGTGAGAAAGGATCCATCCAGGTTTCAGACCAAAGCACTTTTTCCTTCAGATAAATCACCCGTGCAGTTGGCTGCACTCTGTAGTGATGCTATTTTGGAAGCTCCATTTAATAAGTTAAAATGAATTTTATGGGAAGCTGAGTAATTATCTGACTTGAACCCAATTAAAAATTGAGCCTATTCTGCCAGAGTCTGAGGGACTTTTTTGATGAATGCTGGACAAATGGATTTCTCTTTTTAACCAGAACTGTGAGGTTCAGACGGCCGGGCTGGCTCTGGTACAGAGCACCTGTCAAGAGGCTTATGTGACGGACCCACATGCACCCACCTGTCCGAATGGCCACGTGGCATGCATGCGCACCAATCAGGGAGAGGACCATCGATGCCTGCAGCCAGACAGCTGACGGACGTCTCTGCAGCCGAGGAGGTCAATTAGCACCTGCGTCTTCTATGTCCTTTTAGAAGTGCAGGGCATTTGACTGGACGTGGGCTTTAGACTCTGTAGACCTGGGCTTGAACACTGGCCTTGCCACTGATTAGCTGTGATCCTGGAAAAGTTACTCTGCTCCATTTCTTGTATCTGTCGGTGATGGGATGAGGGGGACTTGGGTTGTAGGCCATGGAAGCTGAGCCTGGGTTCAGAGAGCTGCAGTACCAGGCTCCCTGATCTCCCTGGACAGCTGGTGGCCGTCCCCTCCAACACCACCCTGGAGGTGGGTGGCCCTTGAGCACAACCTGGGACATGGTTGTGTCAGCCCTTGCTGCTCAGGGAAATGGGAAGATACTGCTACTTCGTGTCTGATCCATTTTCAAAGTGGATTTCCCAGGTGCCGTGTTGGGGACCTCGCAGCTCGGATTCTGGTCTGGGGCAGGCATGTCTGATGGCGGAGCCCAGCGTGGCTGCGGCCTGGGAAAGGGCATGGAGTCTCTGGTCTTCTGCTCCCAGTGAAGAAGGGTGCTGAGGTGCTGGGAAGCCGGAAAGAGAGGTGAACACTTGCTACATATTTTAGTTATTTTTTTTGTTGCTGTGTCCAAAATACCCAACAAGAGCAACTTTTGGAGCAAAAGACTTACTTCGGCTCACAGTTGCAGAGGTTCAGCCCATGGTCAGCCAAGTCCAGAGCTCTAGGCCTAGGTGAGGCAGGATGTCCAGGGTGAGGCAGAGAGAAGCAGTTCAGGTCCTGGACCCGGAAGCAGAGAGCTCCGCTCACCAAGGGCGAGCCTCCAGCCACCGGCTTCCTCCAGCCTCCCCTACCTGCCCAGGCACCACCCAGTTATCAGTGGATTGATCCAATCATTTCATCTCTAGAAATCCTCGCCCTGCCTCACACATGAACTTCTGCGGCACGCCTTGTGTCCAGACCCTAACTCTGCGTGGGACAATCATACCCAGCTGCTTGGCTTCAGTCAGTCGGTCAGTCCCCTAGCACCTAATATAGGCCAGGAGCTCTGCTAAGTCTGGGATCTCGCTATGAAGCAGAGGTTCACTGGGAAGGTCCCGTCTTGCTCGGAACAGTATCACTGATAAGGTGTGAGCTCAAGGTCCCGGCCAGGGACTGCACTAGCCCCCGATGCCCCTTCTTATCCCCCTTTGGGTTAAAGAAATGGCTCCTCCAAGGGATTAGAGCACCGTGCTACGTGCAGTGATCCCCAGTAACAGGCGTGCAGTAGGACGGACTCTCTCTCCCCACCATAGGTTCAAGCTGTGCCATGGTGTAGACACGAGGGGTCCCGCCGAAGCTTGTGTGAAACGACGGGGCCAGAGAGCCTGACCCACCAGTGCCCGGCTCACCTGCCGGGGGTCACTGGGTGCGAGTGACTGCAGGACGTGGCCCGCCTGGAGCCGCCTTGGGGGTCTGGGCTTTGTCCCTGGTCTGCTGCGCGCTCCCTGCTTCCTGACGTCACACCCTGAGCCGCCCTCCTCCACCACCACCCCTTCTGCGTGATGTCCTGCCTCCCTCGGGCCCAGAGCAGAGGAGTCGGCCATCTGTGGGCTGAGACCCCTGAAACTGTGAGCCCCCGATGAACTTTTCATCCTCTGAAACCATTCTCGTCCGGTCTCTTGGTCGCA
>NW_026000185.1:1616297-1645584 GCF_001458135.2 Marmota marmota marmota | reverse complement strand
GGGCTGCGGCTTCGTCTTCCCGGCCTCTTGCTGGCTTTGGCTTCCTCCGAGCTCAAGGTCTCCGATCGTGGCCGTTGCCAAGCCCTGAGATCAGAGCGGAGCCCAGCCTGCAGAGCTGGACATGGGGCGCCTGTCACAAAGGGAAAAGGGAAAAGGTGTTTGTGTCCCAGGGGACGGGAAGCGAAGACTGGACCTGGGCAATGGCACTCCTGGGCGGGTGGGGTATGGAGGAGAGGCCCGACCGGCTGCTTCCAGGATGGGCAGTGGGGTGGCAGAGGACACGGTTTGGGACCTGGGTTCTAAGCATGGTCCTCCCTCATTCCATAACCTACTGGAGAGTCCATCAACTCCTTTAGACGATTGTCACCACCCCCGAGGTGGATGAGGGACTCAGTAAGAGACTGCTAACAAAGTACCCGGCGTCCTGTATTGCCGGTGACAGGTAGCAGCTGCTAATTATCATTGTTATTAACATTACTGCGTCCCTGGGGCCACCTGCTGTGTGACCTTGGGCACGTCCCCATTCCACTCATGCCTCAGTTTCCCCTTCATGTGGCAGAGACTCCCCCCATCCATCTCCTGGGAACAGTGAGTGGATGAGAAGTCAGATCGAGTGACACTTAGAAGTCACCTTATGGCCGCGGAGCTAAGCCTTGTAGGTAAAACTCAGGATGTGACAATCAGGAGGCAGGGACAGCCGTCCACTCACCCAGGCCAACGCCGTCCTCTCTGGCCGGCCACCCCAAGGCTGCTGGGGAACTGGGACCTCATGTTCTGAGCGCTCCCTGCTGTCAGCCGGTCCCTCCTGCACTAGTCACAGAGACTGACCTGAGGCCAGCTGACCAGGTCACCACTGGTGCTGCTCCCAGAGGCCGTGGGGGGTCTGGTCTGACCCAGAGCTCTGTCCCCTGGAAGCACAAGTGGGCACCTTGGTCATCCTCAGGCCCCAGCACCTGGCTCAGGGGTCTCTGGAATCTGGCCACTGGCCACCTCTGAAGCCTCTTCCCTCCCCACCATTGCTCCTGCTGAGGCGCCTCCCGGAGTCCCTGCGGCTCACCCCAGGCCACGTCGACGCTCCTGAACCCCGATGTCCACTTTCCTTAGGTTTGTCCTCCCAGCACCAAGCCCCTGCTGTGCAAATACCTGGACAGGGCCCGGAGAAGTGCGGCCCGCAGTGCGGGGCGTCCGCGGCCTCGTGGGGGCGCTGCACCGAGCCGCCCTGCGCAGCAACCTCAAGTCTGACGTCCGCGGGTCCCAGAGTTTGAGTCCTGGGCTCACGGCCCATGCCCAAGGTCACACAGCCGCAGTTGTGCAGGCTTTCCCAGTTCTTTCCAAGTTGGCTCCGACGCCGTGGGGTCCTCCTGGGCTCACACTGGGCCCCTGGTCGCTGGCTTTGGCTCAGAGCCTGATTCAGGGCGAGGATTCCTGGTGGTTTCCTTTCTTCCACGTGGACTCTGCCCACGCCCTGCCCGCCTCCTTTTTTTTCCTGGAAGTGCATTTGGGGCTCATTCGCTAGAGTTTGAGCTGAGGAAAAGGAGCGAGTGTGCAGATGCCACGTGCACACACGTACGCACACACGTGCGCGCACAGACGTGCACACACACACATGTGCACACACGCACACAGGTGCACACGCGCACAGAGGTGCACACACGCACACAATGCACACACGCACACACGTGCACACAGGTGCACACGTGCACACATGCACATACCACACACATAGGTGCACACATGCACACGTGCACGTACACGTGCACACGCACGCACACACGTGCGCACACTCACCTGTGGTTCTTTGCAGCAGCTCGCGGTCTGGCTGGTGGGAACCACCGTGGTTTGCTGAGGAACAGCATTACCGCCCCGTGTCAGGCTGACTCATTTCTGTGGCGATCACAGAACAAGGCCGTTTCTGTCTCGACCCGGGTCTGGCTCAGCATCTGAACAGCTGTGCAATCTCCCCAAGGTTCCGCAGCACGGCTTACCTGGCTTGTTCTGAGGAAATCGAAAAAGAGTCACATTTCTCTGGCTTCCCACAAGTTCTGGGAGGTTGAATGCAGTTCCTCAAATTACGGGCCACGGGCGGGGTGATCTTGTGTGATCACGATTTACCTAATCTTGAGTCTGCTTCTGGCAGCTCCTAATACATCTCCTGGAGATCAATACCGCTCACACAGAACACAGCGTGTACAAGGTGTCAGCCGCTGTGGTATGTATTTCACATACATTATTCATTCAAGCTGTACGACGGCAGTGTGAGGTTGAGTACTGTTGTGATCCCCATATTAAAAGAGATGTGATCGAGGTTCAGAGAGGTTAAGGAACTTTCCCAAGACCACACAGCTATTCATGCCAGGATGTGGGTTTTGACTCAAGACTCTGCTCTTATCCACTCCGTCCATGTCCTAACGCACTCCAAGGATGTCTGGTTACCTTCTAACCCTGCCCACATTAAGTGAGTTTTTATCGCGGGCCAGACATTTTACAGGCTGCTCGATGTGCGTTTCTGGGTGGCTCCAAGCTTGGTCGTTATGGTAGTCACCCGGGAAATGTGAAGACTGACATTCTCCAACGTCCGCCTCTAGCCTTCACAGTCGGGAGGCATGGGACTGGGAATCAGCATTTGGGCTGTGGTTCTGTCCATCTGCTGGGGTCAGCAGGCAGCTTGGCAGGGGCAGGAGATCCTCTTCTCTCTGCTCTCTGGACCATGAGCTCAGGAGGCCCCTCCCTCAATGGGGGGAGCAACCACCAAAGAATGGGCTGGGCCTTCCCGGGGGCTTTATGTCTCTGGTCAGGGCCAGCCCTCAGGGCCGTGGTTTGGCAGAGCCGTCATCGTCACCTCCCCCTTTGCAGGTGACCATCCAGGCTCCCGGGGGGGGGACACTGCAGTCAGTGGGGCTTCCTCAGTTCCTCTCATTAATTTTCCTTCTGCTGGGACGGGGCAGTACCTGCTCAGTGGTTCAGACTGACCCACCCTGCCCACTCCCCACGCAGCCCCAGAGCAAGTCCCTGCATTTGCAGAGACAGCCGTCCTCAGAGCACAGAGCTCGCCGTTCCCCCTGCTGCCCGCCGCAGCCTGCCCTCTGGCCCTGGCCTCCCTGGAGTCCTGCCCCTGGCACCAGCTCCCTCCCCCAAGATGCTGCAGCGCTGGCCTCTGCGCCCCTCTGTGCCCCTCTGCGCCCGTCTGCGTCCCTCTGCGCCCCTCTGCGCCCCTCTGCGCCCGTCTGCGTCCCTCTGCGCCCCTCTGCGCCCGTCTGCGCCCCTCTGCGCCCCTCTGCGCCCCTCTGCGCCCCTCTGCGCCCCTCTGTGGCCTTGGCTTGCTGACCCCCCTCCTGGACCACGTGGGCTCCTCCTGGTCTTGCCCCTGCCCCTCAGGTTCAGCTTCAGTGTTGCCGCCCACGACCCCCCCCCCCCGTCCCCCCTCCCCTGACAGGGACGACAAGCCTGCAAGGGACAGGACAGGACATATGGCAGGCTTCGGGGGACACCTGAGGCCCTCACTGCTCCTTCTGTGCTCACAACCCTTCAATGGAAGGATCTCCTTCTTGGTTCCCGAGGCCCACCCTGGTGTCTGGCTCACCGTCTGCTGGCCGCCGCCCGCTGAGATCACTTCCCCTGGGTTTGCTACTCCATGTAGCTGACTCCCCTCGGAGGCCGGCCTCCACAAAGGCAGGAGTTCCCCCTGACCACACGCAGGCCCCACTCTGGTGCCGCCTGCTGCAGGTTCTTAACAGACTCTGTCAACAAAAGAGAGCACGAGGGAGTCACCTGCCTTCCTCCTGACCTCGGCCAGCAGGCTTAGGTCAGATGGCTGGGGTGACGAGAAACTCTAGGACCTCTCTCCTGCCACTTGCCTTCTGGGCTAAGGAGGTCGAATACTTTTGCTCTTTATTTCGGTACCAGGGATTGAACCCAGGGTGCCTAACCACTGAGCCACACCCCCAGCCCTTTTTATCTCTTATTTTGAGATGGGGTCTCACTAAGTGGCTTAGGGCCTCACTAAGTTACTGAGGCTGGCTTTGACCTCGAGAACCTCCTGCCTCAGCCTCCTGAGCCGCTGTGCCTGGTTAGAATACCTTTAATAAAGGGACCCCCTGCCCTCAGTCCCCTGACCACAAGGAGGAAGGGGGCAAGGTGTCTGTCTGGCATGTCAACTTAGGACCTCAGATGCCAGTGACAGATGTTCCCATGACTTAACTCCACTTGTTAGAAAGCCAAACCGTGGCGCCCCATTTAGACCCAGCTCCCCCCAGTGTGGGGAATGGGGCGCAGTGGCTGCCTAGCTGTGCCCGCGGGGAGGAGGAGAGCTTTTCTCTGTGGAGGGAGCCGGCTGGTTGCTTCCCTATCCCACGGGTGACCTGCAGGGATCTAGAAGCTTCACGTCATCCAGGAGAGAGCGAAAGGATGACCAGACCTGCCCCGTCCACGTCCCGCCTGCCCTGAGTGACCAGCTGACCTCTCTCGATGAGTTCCAGGCCCTCTTGTAGCATCTCGCTCCCGCTTACGGACACCCAGGGCTCTCTGATGGGGGCAGTTCTGGGATTCGCCCTTTGGCTCAGGTGATGGCGATTCCAACCGTCAAGTGAAACCCCTGGTCAGGCAGGAGAGACGCGTCCCCTCTCGCAGCCACCCACGCAAACTCAGGGCTTTTGCCCCCAATAGAACTGCTCCCGGGCCCACGGGAGAAGAAAATCCCAAGACCTTATCAGAAAGCCACTGGACGGGACTCTCCCGGCCAGAATAGCCGTGATGCAGACCAGAAAGGAAAGAGCAAAGCTGCCCAGGTGCTGTCCCCCAGCCATGGAGCCCAGAGGTCACTTGCACACAACCAAGCCCTGGTCACTTTCTTATCGGGGAAAGCAGCTTCCAGAGTTGCTCCTGGAGCCGATCCTGGACTCGGAGATAAACCAGTGGAGGGCTCGGCCTCCGGCCTCCGCGTAGCTTGGGCAGAGGCTCCCGCTGGGTGACGGGTGGCAGTCAGGTCACACAGGGCTCTGCCGGCCATTGTGAGGATTTGGGATTGCCCCCGAATGAGCTGGGTTTTGAGCAAATGAGCACTAGGAACGCCTTTTTTATTTTTTATTCTGGGTACAAGGGATTGAACTCAGGGGTGCTTCACCACTGAGCCACCTCACGTCCCCAGCCCTTTTGTGCATTTTATTTAGAGACAGGGCCTTGTCGGGTTTTAGGGGCTTGCTAAGTTGCTGAGGCTGGTTCTGAACTCACGATACCTTGCCTCGGCCTCCTGAGCTGCTGGGATCACAGGCGTGTGCCCCTGCGCCCGGCCACTGGTCCCATCTTAAGGGGCTGTCTGTTGGGAGGAGCTGGGGACGGAAGCAGAGGCACTTGGTGAGCTTTGAAGAAAAGTCTTTTTTTTTTTTTAATCCGTTGGATGTGGAGAGAGAGATCGAGAGACAAGAACGATGCCGCCCTTCATCGCCGTGTCTCTCTTCAGTGTCAATACACAAGCCACCAAGAGCAGCTTTGATGTCCTCTGTCATGTCACTTCTGCACTGTGCCCTGTCTCCTCCTGGGCAGAGTGAGTGGCACTGACCCAAATCCACCCTTATCGGCTGTGTGCCCTGGGCAAGTGTCTTGACCTCCCTGAGCCCTTTCTTCCCCTGTTGAATGGAGCCGGGGCATCAGCGCCTCCGTCACAGCATCTTGGTGTGGATGACAGGAGGCGACTCGGGCGCCCGCTGGGGGACTGGCACACCCTGGGGGTGGATTCAGGGTTGGTCCTCGTCCTCTTTGGAGTCTGCAAGGCTGTACCTTGGCCATGGACTCGGGACCTTCCCTCGAGGCCAGTCATGGTCACTGGGGCAGCGGGTGTCCAGCACCGTGGCCGACAGGAGGCGCAGTGGTGGCCGGAAAGGGAGCCCGTGTGATGACCCCTCCAGGGCTTGGTGGGGGCCCTCTGTGCCCCAGTTTGCCGACCTGTGAAGTGGGAGGGGACAGCTCTTTGCCCATGTCAGGAGGAGACAGGGAGGGGACACAGGGACGCTGGGCACAGGGCGCCCTTCCTCCACCTGCTGCCTCCCTGCCTTGCAGGTGACAGGTGCCTGCTCTTGGCTCGGCCCTGGGGCTTCCGCCTGCTCTGGGTCATGGGAAATCACGTCCCTGTCCTCTGCTCGACCTGAGCCGAGGCGGTGCCTGCTGCCACCTCTGTGGGGCGCGAATGAGGAGGGACAGACTTCTTGGTGATCTCCCTGCTGGGGTGTCCTGACTGGCCTCCCAGGTCCCCGCTGGGTGCTTCCCCGGGCCAGCAGGTCCTCAACATGCCGGTCACAGGGGGTTTCCTGAAGCCCCCCCACTGTCCAGCCACACTCGGCTTCCTTGCGCCCCAGGGCCTTTCCACCTGCCGCTCCCTCCTGGCTGGGTGCCGGGGAGCAGGGGTGGCCTGGGCGCAGGCAGGGCCCGGGGCCCCACGACGCGGCTTCCGCAGGACCCGGATGCAGCAGGGAGGGTGGCCGTGGGCGCTGGTTCTCGGAGTCCCCGTCCACAGGAGCTGACAGTGGACCCGTCTCCTTCCTGGCTTAGCCGGGCTCTTCTGGGGGACTCTCCTCTTTATCCTCTCACCCCGTCTCTCTTGAGGGGCCATGGGAGGCTGGGCTGCCGTCCAGGGTGGGTTGAGAAAGGAATTGAGCAGGGCAGAGGGAGGAGCCTGGGAAGAGGACGAGGCTCCAGGACAACCCCCGCTGTGTAAGTGGTGGCCTCGATGTCGATGACGAGCCAGTTCTCTGTCTGGATCCTGGTGACGCCCCAGGGGCGGGCTCCCCGCACCCCCGGGCTCCCCAAGGAACAGGGCTCTGCTCATTTGCAGATGAGAGAGGCCGAGGCTCCCGAGAGGGTGCGTGTGCCTGTTAGGGACGACTGTGTCCCACCCCGTCCCCAAGGCCCCCGGACCAGCCACAGTGACTGCCTGGAGAGGGGACTTTGGTGGCCTAATGTGGGTACAGTGGGTGGGGATGGGACGAGACTGAAGCCTCCTAGGAGAGGGAGAGGAGCAGAGCCTCGTCTATGGGGGACCCCGCCACGGCAGATGTCCCCAAGACAGGGAGCAGCCTCTCCTGACGGACCTCCTCCCGCACCTTGGACTTTCAGCCTCCAGAAGCGCGAGAACCTGCGAGGTGCGCTGTTAGGGCCGCCGGGGCTGATGACGATCGCACTGCCCGTGGGGGTCCCCGCCCGTGGGGTCCCCGCTGAGGACAGTGCACATTCAGCCTCCTGACGTCCAGCCTGGCCATATGAATCCTTCTGATCCCCTCCCGCGTGGGGGGAAGGAGGCGGAACCGTCAGATGGCCTGGTGACTTCTCCTCTCAGTGTCCCTGAAACCAGGGGCGTCATGAGAGTGCAGAGAGCCATCGTGAAGGGGACGGGGGCTCGTGGAGACACCAGCCATGCGTGAGCGCCGGCAGCTGCTATCCTCGGACATCTACCCCTAAGAGTGTCACTTGGGGTGGATGCCAACCTCAGGGGCAGGGACCGTCTGCCTGGAACCGTGAGCTCTGAAGACTCCCAGCCAGTGGCAGCAGCAGAACGGGCGGAATGTCACAGGCGGAGGGCTGGGTGGCTTCTTCTGTGTCTGCAGTGTCCCCCAAGGCCCAGGTGGGGATGGCTTGGTCCCAGCTTGGCAGCAGTGGCTGGAAACTTGAAGAGGGGGGGCCTGGGGCCTTCTGGTCAGTGGGGACGTATCCTGGGAGGGGACGGACGGTGGGATCCAAGCCCTTCCACTTTCTCTCTGTGCCTTTTTGTGTCCCCTCCATAGAGATAGCTCTGCTCCCCGGGCTCCCCTGCCTTCCCACAGGTGCAACGGCAACCAGGGGCTCCTCCAGCACAGAGCGAAACCCCCAAAGCTGAGAGCCAAAACGAACCTTTTCTCTTTATCCGTCGATGGTCCCGGGTATTCATTACAGTTATGGAAAACTGACTAACACACCTGCAGTGCCCGGATCCCTGTCCACTTGGTGTCCCACAGGAAGCGCCCCTGGGCTGGGAGCCCCTGGATTCGGGGCAGGGCTGAAACCTGCTTCTCCTCCCTCTGCTCTCTGCCTGTTCTCCTGAGGTCCCGTGAGAGAGCCAGGCCTAGGGGTTCTCTCCCCTACTTTGTGTGAGGCCAGGTAGGTCGTCCTGGTGAAAATGTGGAGGAAAAAGGTAAAAGATGACGGATCCAAGCCACAACTGGTGGGAGACGGGGGGTGGTCTTGGGAGGATAGGGGTCGACACGGAGGGTGGCCTGGCTCAGCCACGCGCTCTCGTGTGGGTAAGGAGTTAATTTTTTCCCCAATTATATAAAAAAAATCAGGTCCACTTTGCACATCCCCCAAAAAGCCTGCATCTCCTCCAGCTGAACGTGAATCACCCCCGCGGAGACAACCGGAGCCTCGTTCTTTGCTGAATACCAGCCCGGCACCACCAGCTCCAAAAAAGCCCAACTAATTATAAGTCTGCTCTCTCCACTGTTATCATCGCCTCCAACAGAGACACCTGCCTCCGTAATTATGCCCTGTTAATCAGCCTCTCCAGCCGACCCACTAGGGGCCTGGGGAGGGTGCCGGGGGGGGGGTGGAAAGGAGATCCTTCCATCACAGCTTTGGGTTTCCATCCGTCCACGATGCCCACGTTCCCAGGGGCCTTCCCGCTGTCGTCCGGATCATCAGGGAAGACCGTGTGCTGAACTCAAAAAATAAAAATGTAAATAAAAAAGGGATGAAATGGATAAAGACTCCCAGGAGGAGGGGCCGCAGGGGGAGTCAATCAAACGTCTCTGTCCGTGCTCAAAGCCACACGTCACCCCAAGGAGGACGTTTCCCAAAGGAAAAGTGGGGAAGCAGAAACGCACACCTCACAACTGCATTGTGTAGGCCCGGTGACGCGCCCCCCCGACTTTAAAAACAATCTCTATTTACATCGGCAGAAGTGTCACACACACTCAAGGGCACGTCTCTGAAGGAGGCAGCTTATTCCTTTTTTTGGATAGTTTTTTATTTGGTATAAATGATCGTATATGATCAAAAAGTTTCCTTTCTGGTCATTTTGAGTGTCACATCCAGAGGTGTTCATGATGATCACAAAATCCTGCAGCTATGACCACTACTCTCCCGACACGTAATTCTTACGTACATCTACAATGTGTGACCGAAATTTAGATAAAAAATAACGCATTTTGGATTCCCAGGGGGCTCTTCTGTATGTCTCCCTGGATGTAGCCACCATTCTGACTTCAAGCACGTGGATTAGCTTTGCCTGAAGATTCATACAGAGGGAACCCGGTCATGTGGTCTCTGTTGTGTCTGGCTTCTTTCTTGAGATAATGTCTTTGAGCCTCATCCACGGTTGTTCCATGTATCAGTAGTTTGTTCTTTTTCTTTGTTACATAGTATTCCACTGTAAGAGTATATCACAAGTCATTTGTTTCCTCTATGCAATTTTCTATGGATGGACATTTGGGTTATTTCCAGTTTGGGACTATTATGAATAAATCTGCTGTGAGAATTATTGAGTTGTCTTTTTTAAAAAATTAAAGACAGGGTCTCCCTATGTTGCCCAGGCTGGCCTTGGACTTGGATCCTCCTGCCTCAGCCTCCCAAGTTGCTGGAATTACAGGTGTGAGCCACTGTGCCTGGCCCCGTATAGATGAATGTGGGCACCTTTACTTGGCCATTGTATTTGTTTTCCAGGGCTGCCATAACTAAGAATTAGAGACTGAGTGATAACAACAACAGAAATTAATTATCTCACAGTTCTGTGGTTAGCGGTCCCAAGATCAAGGTGTTGGCAGACTTGGCTTCTTGTAAGCTTTTCTCCTTGGCTTGTGGATGACTATCTGCCTCTGGTGTCTTCATGTGTTTCTCTCTCTGTGTGTGTGTAAGTCCTAATCTCCTTTTTTATAAGGATACCAATCGTCTTAGATTAGGGCCTCCCAAATGACCTCATTTAGCCTTAATTACCTCTTTAAAAATCCTTCTTCCAAACACAATTGCATCCCCAGGTACTGGGAGGTAGGACATCGGCCTATGAACTTGAACTTGGGAGGACAGATGCAATCCAGTCTCCAACAGCCATGGACTAGGAGAGGGATCGTTTGGCCTTGGGCATGTGTTTCGAGTTAACAGATTCTCCCAGATTTGCCAAATCCAAGTCCCTCGGGCCCTGTGAGAGTTCCAGTTCCTCCACATCCTCGACAGCAGTTGACGTTGTCAGTCTTACTTTCATGATATTCATTCTGCAGGACGAGGGCCAGCGTCTCTTGGTGTTTCCCAGGTGATTTTGGGACAGTAACTCAAGGCCTCTGATCGGAGTCCTGCGTTCTAACCTGCACACTGTTGGGATGTATTTTGAGGCCACTCCTCGGAGGCCTCTGAACTCACAAAGGTTTCAGGAGCATGTTTGTCCACGCAGGTCTGAAGTGGCCTTTACCCCTGAGCGCATGGAGAGATCGTGAGCGATCTCAATTTACATCTTTGTGTGTATATTAAATCTCTCTTCAATTAGTGTGCACTCCTTTTCTAAGACAGAAGCTACGTTTTACTTTAAAACATCGGAAAACATCTGCTTGGGTCTTCATTGTAGGAGCTTGGGAGCGAGGACTCGGGGTACAATCGAGGGTGTGCTTTCTGATTGGATTCCCATTTCAAATGCTCACTCATTAGAGAGCCCTGGTGTCACTCACATGCTGCTGGGGAAGCTTCCAGAAGACTGAAGATGAGGCCCAGTTGTTTAGCATGCCCACATGTGCCCATATGTGCCACATGTTTGTGTATACGCATGCGTATCTATTTCTAAGTAAACTGTACCAGATGCTGTGCGGAGAACTTCTTAACATCTTAATCTGACGGGTGGTGGCCTATCAACAATGACAAAAGTAGTTAAAATGATTTATTGATGTCCCAAAGAAGTCCAGTGACTCACCCAACATCACAGTGTTTGGAAGGGGCGGAGCTAAGGCTCTGAACACGGACCCAACGTTGGCCCCACCTGTTGATAGTTCTGCTTTCCTGATGTGTCCACTGCTCCACCCGCGAGACGCCTGACACTCGCAACGCTGCAGATGGTGCTGTGCAGGCCCATTCCACTCACGAAGTCACATGGATGGTAGACAGGCCAGGAACGACACGATCACTCTTGTTGCTCCTATTATTTCAAATCTGTATCCAGCTCTTAGCGGATGAAAGCCACTCTGTGTCCCCCTTGAGTGACAGGTCCGTCCAGTACAAAGTTCTTCCTTTCACGGGCTGAAATCAGCCTCCTTGTAACCTGTCCCCCTGACTTCCAGTCCCCAGCCCAGGACTCAGCCCTCAGTTACCCCTCGTCTTCACCCTTGTCTCCTGGGGCCCTCCCTTCTCCCTGCGCTTGCCGACCCCTCGAAGGCAGAGACCAGCCTTGTAGGCTGAACGCCTTGCAGAGAGGCAGAGTCAGACATTATTAAATAAATACTTGTTGATTGAAAGGTCCCACCAGGATGTCTCCCTCGGGGCTCATCCGGGTAGGTGGAAGGTCCCAAGGGATTTAAACATGCATACAGTTTGCATCTCGTTTGCATAGTCCCTGAGCAGACTGTGCAGTTGACACTCCAGGATCTCTCCCGCTCTCCTGCAGGTTGTCATTTCCTCCTCTCTCCCTCTCCAGTGCCACGGGCATGCCAGATGAGGCCCTGGGGCCCTGAAGTCCTCCAGTGGGTGGGGCCCAGGCTGCAGCGGCAGAGGTCGGGTGGGGCTGCCTGGTGGAAATGCTTTCTCTTTTAAGGGTGACGGTGGCCTCGGCCAGTGCTCCTGATGCTGTCGCTCACTCCGCGTTACTGGGCGCACGTCACCTGCGGTGGCCTGCGCACCGTGAGTCTCAGCTAGAAGCTCGTCAGTATTCTCAGTTGCAAGTGGTAGAAACCTCGCTGAGGCCGTTTAAGAAAGAGCCCTTGACTTCATGGACTTCTGAGACTGCACTGGGGACGTCAGCTACGGCTGGATCCAGGGGCCGAGACGATGCGTCAAGGGTGAATCAGATTCTTTCTCCCCGTGTCCTCTCTGCTCCTCGTGGAAAGAGCTACTGGCCCAACAGGGGGAACGGAAATCTCAAGATTGCGTCCCATGGGTCCGATATGGGCCACGTGATCACCTCTAGGCCAGTTGCTGTGGTTGGAAGAAAAGATATGCTGATTAGCTAGATCTTGGGTACGCCCCCTCCCAAGGATGGGGTCCTGCAGAGGAGGGGGATTCACCCAAGAGGTGTCCGGGGGCTGTCATCACAGGAAAGGCAGACAGACTGCAGACCCTCACCGAATTACTGAGCCTCTCTGCCGAGTCTGGAGACTCCCTGAGGACAGGAGTTGGGTGTCTCCCGTGGAAATGAACATTGAAAGGAACTCGGAGAAGAAACCTTCGACCTTTGTTTCCCAGCTGCTTTTGAGCACCCAGTGCTGGACAGTCCTGGTGGCAGATGCAGACACGGTCCCCGCCCTCCGCGGGGCTCTCGCTCGGTCTTGCTCCAGGGCAGCACACACAGGCACCCAGAGCAAACAGTCACATGCATCATGCTGGAGGCTTGCAGAGAGCCCTGTTCCGGGCCTAGAACATTCTAGACAACAGGAGGGGAAAGCAGTAACGCCTCACGTCCTCTTCACGAAGCATCTTCACGAAACTTCAGGGATGGCAGGTGTGAGGGATCCCTGTTTGGTGGGTGAGGGGTGGACAGTTTGAAAGGGGGTGTACCTACTCATGCCAGCCACGGGGCCTCCCACACAGAGAACCGGGCTTTACCCGGGTACACGACAGCCCCGGGAAGTCACTGGGTGAGCATGGTGGGGTGGCGGGTAGCCAGCCCCTCCAGAGCTTGGCAGGGTGTGGGTGGCCCCGGGTCTGGCCTACTTGGCTTGCGTGATAAGTGAAGAGTTGCTGGACTTGCGACCAGCGGGCTCCAGGCTGTCCCCGTGAAAGTGAAGGGTGTCGTTGTGGTGGCCACCGTTAAAAATGCCAGACTCAGAGGAAGCTCAGTGACCGGTGTCGCAGATGTCCACACACCGCATCTTCCATTCATTCCATCGCTGAACCAGTGGATCTATGGCATGAGAAGGGTCTCCCCCCACCCAGCGGAAAGATGGACCCCCACCAAGTCCAGAGTCGTTGATGGCACAGCAGGAATGCCACCGGCATGTTTCTGGAGCGCTTCCTCGGCCCATGTTACGTATCTTATCAATAAACTTCACCTCCTTCCTTTAAAGCGAATCCTGCCTTGCTCATTGCAGGCTCAGAAGGAAGATGAACTTGGCCAAGGTCACACAGGCAGTAAGTGGTAGCGTCAGAATTCAAATCAGAGCTGACTTTCACTTGCTTATTCAAAAATATTCACGGAGTGGCGACGGCCTGCGTTGGCTGTGCTCGGCCCTGGAGGTAGGTAAGGAACGAAACGGGGACAGATTCCTCTTCTCCTGAAGCTTGTGTTGTACAGGGGTGAGCACAAAGGCATACAAGAGGGGCAGAGTGAATGCATTACCTAAGGAATATGTCAGGGAGTAAGGGGTGCTGTAGAAATGTAAGTAGGCTGGGGCGCAGGGGCAGGGTCTGTGTGACCTGGGAGGTGGAGAGGGCCTCTCTTACAGGCTGGATTGGAGCAGAGACCTGGGGAGAGCCAGGTTCCGTGGGTCAGCATATATCTGCAGGACAGTGGTCCATGCAGCGGGGAACAGCCCAGAGCATTGGCCCTGAGCAGGGTGTCTTCACTCAGGGGCAGAAGTAATGTCCAGGAGTAAGGAGGGGCGGTGTCCAAGGGCACCGGGCAGCTACTCTGGAGGCCTGGGATTGTGTGTTCGAGGGAGGGGGGGGTTACTGTTGTGTGTAGAAGAGTCATGCCTCGTGGGACTTGATTTTAGAGGACTCGGGTTTTCTGTGGAGAGTGGACTACGGAAGGAAAGGGTGGGACCCAGGAGCCCAGGTAGGAAGCCATTGCAGGGATTCCGGGGACAAAGGTGGGGCTTTGGGCGGAATGGAGAGCTGGGTGTGTTCTGGGGACGCCGAGGGACACGGTACAGGACTGCTCAGGTGATGGGTCAGGAATGAGGCCAGTGTTACCTGCCTGAGGAACTGGAAGACGCCGTTTACTGAGATGGCGAGACTCGGGCCAGAGAGGATTTGGGCAGAGTCGAGTCAAGAGTTGAGGTCGGTCTTTGTGAGGAGATGCAGGAGGAGATGCGCAGAGGACGGAGAGAGGCCACCGCAGCTGAAAACGTGCGAGGTGCCACTGCCGGCTTCCGCACCTTTGATGTCACTGATGACCTTGACAGATGGACCTTTCTGGAGTGCTGGGGATGCCCCTGGGATCTGGTCCTGGCCCCTTCTCTCTTCTCTGCCTCTCGGCTCCCCAGGGCCATGAAGTGAGCCGCTTCCCTTGGCCACCCCCACCCCCCCTGAAGCTCTGCCTGGGCCCAAAGCCACGGAGCCGCCCATCATGGACTGAACCCTCTGACAGACCCTCTGAGCTCAGACACATCTTTTCTCCTTTAAGTGGGCTGTGTCAGGTATTCGGCCTCAGTGACGAAGAACTGGACTAACACAGACCAGGAATGAATGGCTCCCTGAGGACGAGAGAGATCACAGCACACTTGTGTCTATTTGTGATACGGCACAGAGGGACGTTCTTACGACGCCAGAAAAGACAATGAGGGCATGACAGGAGTGTCGGGTGTCCCCGAGCAGGCTGTAGGGGACGGAGTTCAGGGCACAGCTCGAGGGTCAGCCTTGGAGCCCGCGTCCATGCTGCCTCTCCTCTGCCGGGTGGACTGTCCTCCCCAGCACCGAGCACCCTTTCTTCAGAGCCCCCTCAGACTTCCCGAGGAGTGCCTCTGCTCCAAAGAGCAAAGCCTGGGGCAGATCACTTGCTATTTCTGCTACCGATAACCATGAATTAGAAAGAGGGGAGAGACGCGGGGTGGCAGCTGCTGGATTGAGGTGTGCAGAGCGAGCCTGCTTGTGCAGTCACCTTGCCGGGCTCTTTCAAGGTTGGGAGAAGGTTTCAAAAGGAAGTTGAGAGGCCATCGACGGCCACCTAAAACACAAGCAGGTGATCCAGGTTCCAAAGGCAGGGGATGGGCCATCACCCCGGACTTGACGTGGCTGTCGGGCTGCCACTCCACTGGTCTCTGTCAAGGTCATTCGTGAAACAAACGTAAAGGGAGATCTTGGAGAGGCCCTGGAGACACACACGTAAATAAACCTGGGCTCGGGTCTCAGGGACGCGGGAGCTTCACGGTGTGGCATCTGTTTTAATCAGATTTTTTTTTTTAAATCACTGAGGCCAAAGACCTGACAAGAACCACGTAGGGAAAAATGATGTAGAGGAAAGTTTGTTTTGGCTCACAGTTTAGAGGCCTCAGGCCATCACTGTCCACTCCACGGCAACCTGGGTGGGTCCAGGGAGGTCTCCAAGAGGAGACTCAGGAAATGTCACATACCGAGCCGGGGGATTGCACCCTGAGCCCGAGTGCCCTGGGATCTGTGGGAAGACTCTGATAGAGGGCCATAGGGTGAACGTGCGTAGACTTCAAAGCAAGAGACAATGTAGAAGGAGTGGTCAGTCGCATCATGCTCTCTGTAAATGAACCAGCTTCCTACACACCCCGGGGAGTAGCTGAATTCCACATTCTCCAGATTTCGGGGGTCCAGAGGCAGGTGTGGAAGAATTTTCTGTTACTTAACCGTGCACCAAGTCAGCGTCTTGTGCACAGGACAGCTGTTCTTTAAAATTTAAAATCAGGAGCTACAGTTGTCTAAGCACAGCTCTGATCCCACCACACCCACTTAAGCACCTACTGTGGGCAAAGACAATACCGTCCACGGGGAACTGACGCTTCCCCTGAGAATGCGTGGGCAGCAAACCCCTGATGACATGTGCACTTATTCTAAGCAGTATACAGTGAGCATAAGGTGATAGAGCCACTGCATGAGCGAATCATTCGCTCTTCAACAGACTTTCACTTGTTTTGAACACCTCCAGGAGACGTGCCCAGTCTGGTGTTAATGGATCTTTAACACGTCTTAATAGGAATCTCTTCTTTTAACATGTTGAAAGCAAAACTCCGGCTTAGACTCCCAAACCACCGACAAGCCGAGCTAGTGAGCAGCTCTTTCCCTCTCTCGTTTTATTGAGATATAAGGCCCAGCGGCGTTTCTTTGGTTTATATTTCACTGTTGCCTTGTTGTGAGGAGTACTGCTTCCCCCTTGGCGGTACCGACGGCGAGTTCTCTTTTCATGCAGCTTTTTAAAAAGCAAGTGATCTGGAGGGTAACAGTAGGTGAAGAGCACTTTAGGTGGCCTTTGGATGTGACAGAAATCGTGACGGAAGACAATCTAAAGGAACGGGGAGCTGCTAACGAAGTGCCACTGAGACAGAGACGGGAGAGCATGACGGGAAGAGAGACGTCGGTGTAACACGCCACGTGCCCCTGAGTCCCCAAGAGGCAACGCTGGGGTCATGGAGAGGGTCTTCCCGGGGCTGAGGGGGAGGGGACAGTCTGAAGTGGGCTGAGGGTCATTTGGGGGCCATGGAAGTGTCCTAGAACTTGAAGCCAATGGTGGCACAGTTTTGGGGGTGTACCAGGAATCACTAGGCAGCCGTCACTCAGAGCCATTTTATGGTGTGTGGCTCGTGCCTCAGAAAACCTGTCCAGTGCTGTCAGGAAGGCAGCGGGCTCTGAACTGGAACCAGGCGACAACCACCGTGGAGAGTCCCCCCTGGGCTACTCGGAAGGAAAGGGTCTGAGGAGGCTGACCAAGGCCAGGTGGCTGGATGGGGACAGCTCGTCTTAGAAGCACCAGCCTTGGTAGGAGCACAGCCACCCACCCCGGGCACCGACAGGCCCGGGCACCGACAGGCCCACCCACCTCCAGGGGAGGCGGGAACATTCGCGGCTGGTTCGAGTCCAGGTGTCATGAGTGTTTGATGAAGAAAACTCATGTCTTATTTAGGACCTAAAGAAGGTCAACATGTCCCTTCTGGGGCACAGAAAGAACCAGATGTGTCCGCATGGGGACGTGGCTCCCTTTAGATGGGTGTGCTCCCCCGTCTCTTGTCGGGGCGTAGGTGGGCCCAGGGCCCTTGGGACCTCACAGAGCTGCGTGGAAGCTCACCCACTCGTAGGCTGGGGAGGGTCTGCTGGGACCTTGGCAGCCGATGCCACTGCAGGACCAGGTCCCTGGGTTGAGAATGTCGACGGTGGTGCAGAGGGCGGCACCGTGGTGGACGGAGTCGGCTTGGCTTTCTGACACGCACACGTGGAGGTCAGCTGAGCAGAGGACGGTCAGACGCTCCTCATGGCCATCCCACACTGAGGCCAGCCTGTCCAGTGCACACGGAGGGATGGGATGGGAAGCTCTGAGTCTGCCCCTCTGCCCCGGGCTGGGTTCTTCCCTGACGTTTGCTCGTTGCAGCTTCTCAAAGTGGTCTGTCTGCACACTGCCCCAACTCCTGCAGTGGCAAGCCACCCCCAGGGCCACAGCAGCCCCTTAAAACAAACGGGGTGGAGCCAGGCTCCCGCTCAGCCTTCCCTAGTGGCCACCATCTCCCCATGAATGAAATCAAAGAACGAGGACCTGAGAGCAAGGTTCAGCCTGACGTCAGTCCCCACTGTCCACGTGGGGCTCTGGGGCACCTCACACAGCTGGAGGGAATGCAGATGTGCTGTGTGCGAAACACGGGACTCCTACGCTGGGAGTGTTTGAAGACGGCGTGGAAAATACCGCCAACTCGTTCTCAACGCTTCCTGATTGCATCACTATTCAATAAAGACGCCTTGGGTATGTTGGATTCATAAAATACGTTATCGAAATCCATTTTACCTGCATTGTTTATAATAATTTTTTTTAAAAGAGAGAGAGAGAGAGAGAATTTTAATATTTATTTTTTAGTTTTCGGCGGACACAACATCTGTGTTTGTATGTGGTGCTGAGGATGGAGCCCGGGCCGCACGCATGCCAGGCGAGCGCGCTCCCGCTTGAGCCACATCCCCAGCCCCCACCTGCATTGTCGAAGATTAAAAGCTGGAGATCATTAGGGACACAGAAAAGCATTTCTGCCTGGTCCCCTCCCAGGTGGAATGTGAAGAAGTCGGTCTTCTAGAAGCTCCGAGTGGAATGGCTGGGGGTGGCAGAAGAGAGGCTGATGGTGGGCACCAACGTACACTTAGGTAGGAGCCAAGCTCTGGTGCGCTGTGGCACAGGAGGTGACCACAGATAACAATCACGCCCTATCTCCAAGCCAGAAGGGACACTGGACGCTTTCCCTTGGAGACCCGGTCAAGGACTGGGGAGGCAGGTGGCTGAGCCTGATCTCACATTCCGCTGTGTGGACGCGTCCCTGGACATCACATGCTACCCCGTAATTCTGCACCCTCTGTGAGGTCTGTATGCACCAGTTAAAAATAAAATGAAAATGGTCACACAGTGGCCCACTGCCTCTCTCAGCCCTCCTCACTAAGGGCCCCAGGCACGCTCTTGTCCTTGCTGGGCGAGATGGTCACGCTCTGGTCTGGGCACCTGCTGCCCCGGGGTTGAAGGGAGCTGCTCCTGTGCCTCCTGTGGTCTCTGTTCACGCGCAGCTCAGCAGAAAGGCCCTCCACCTCGCGTTCAAGAAGCCCCAGCCCCAGCGGCTTTTCTTGGTTTATTTCTGCTGACAGGACTCAGTGTCACTGATGTCACCTGCTCATCCATGCTCATTTCTGTCTCTCCTTCCAGAATGGACGCGTCCAGGGGCAGGGCCAGGCGCTGTTCACCATCGCATCTTCCAGGGCCTAGAGTAGCGTCCCTGCTGGCACCGAGTCCCCTGAGCAAGGAGTCGTGTGCACTCTGACGGGTGCTCTCGGGGGTGGGCTGGCCAATAAGGGGTGCCGAGCCTGGGGTCTGTCCCCCTCTCTCCCTGTTCTCTGCTAACAGCATCCAGTGTGATCCGGGTATTGGCTCCCTGTGGCCAAGTTCCCCCTGAGCCGGGACTCGTCCCCAGCAGCCCTGATTCTCCCTGCCAACGGTTGGTCTAGTGGGCATGTGACCCGGCTCTGGCCAGTGAGGGCTTTCTGAGGGTGTTACTGAAAGCCTGGTCCTCGTCCCAAAACCAACCCAATAACAAGGACACGGTTTTGAGAAAAAGGAGAAGGAAAGTTCACTGCTTTGCTAACAGAGGAGAGACCCGGGACTCCTGCCCCAGAGGCGGCGATTCCCCACCAGCAGGAGCAGGCGCTGTTAGAGGCTACATCCGCGTGCTCCCTGTTGGAGGGCAATGCCCTTGCTCATTTGGGGACAGTCACTCTGAGGTCTTCTGGTGCCATCCCCAGAGTCTGGGTGACTTCGTTCCTGTGGTGGCTGTGTGTTCAGGACAGGTAACTCGGCCTGGGATGGGGGAGAGAGGTGGCCCTGTGTCCCCTAGGATTAGGGACGGGGAGAGATTAGGGAGGAGCAGGGAGGGAGGACGAGAAAGAAACGTGTCCTTTTAAAGATCAGTTGGGTGGCCGAGCAGCCGGGCTACGTTCAAAACATCAGTGGACCCTGTTAAAGGGGATTCTGGGGAAATCATCTACTTTCCTGAAAGAGGAATTCATGTTCTTCCAGGAATCATCCATCTGTACGTGACGCCCTGGGACTGCCGCGGTCACCTGTGACGGCCGAGGGTGCAGCCAGTACTAGACGGGCGGAGCCGAGCGGGAGAAAGGTCTGAGTCCCTGGATGTGGCTGAGCCGGCGGGTGGGCCAGCCAGAGCCTCGCGGCTTCAGGATCCTCCGAGGGGTGGAGAAGGCCCTCCCTGAGGAGCAACTTGAAGTCCGACCTGTGACGGCTCCAGGCCTGTCCCCTGAAGGTGACGCCTGGGGTCTATGTCCAGGCAGACTCTGTTTTAGAGCCGCTTTTCCAGGAAGGAGGCCGGAGTTGGCTGTTTCTAGGGGACGGTGCTTGGGGTCCACACTTCAAGGAGGAGGGACTGGACATGGACAGGAGCTGGACCGTGCTGCGCTTGGGCAGATCACCTCACAGCAGCTCTGCAGCTGGGACGGCCCCAAGGTCCAGCCCGCAGGACGGTCACCGGGTGGGGGTTGACCCTGGCAGGGAGAAGGACTTTGGCCTGGCCAGTCCTCTGGGCCGAGGGCACTTCCTGGAGAGGACTTGGGAGGGAGGCTGAGGAGTCGGTGCGGCATGCCCAGGGCCTGGGGGAAGCTGGGTGGCTCGGCACTGGGCTCAGCGTTGACCCCGTCTTATGGGGGAGGGGACGGCCAAGCTGTGACCACCCAAGGGGTAGGAAAAAGTCCTTGGAAGCCCTGGGTGCAGTGCACCCCAGAGCTGAGAGTAGCCCTGTTTCCTGTCCACCCTCAGTGACCTCCGGTTGGGTCCTTGTCACTTGCACCCCACACGTCCTAATGGGTACATACGGGTCCTCGGCGGGGCCAAGACGTGAAACCTCTTCTCTGCAACCAAAGACCTGAATCCACACGTCCCCCGTCTCTCCAGCTAAATGGGCCCCTGTTCTGAGTCACCCAACGTGTCCCCAGGCAGGATCTTCAAAGGACCCCAAGTCTGAAAATGAGGCTGAATGTGTCAAGAGCGTCGATTCCCACGCGAGTCAAAGCAGCTTTCATTCCTTCACTGTAAATTCAATTTCTCTTCTCCATCCGGGAGCCGCCCTGGGCAGCGGGAGGGGGGGAGCAGGGCTGTGGGGGAGGCTGGAGACACAGGCAGCCGTCACCGAAGAGCCCATGAGCCGACCTAGAGATGGGGGCAGATGATTTCATTAACAGTAAATCAGTCCCTCGAGGCAGGGCCTCTGTCACCAGCGAAGGCCGAATGTGCTTCTGACGTGAGTCCATCATGTGAAGGCAGCACCCGGGGGCACTCAGCACGACGCCGAGTCACAACTGGGAAAGAAGAAGTGGATACACAATGTCACCGTGCTCCAAAGTTGTTTTTTTAACCCATATGACAGTGGAATGCGTCACGATTTGATGACGTATATAGCGCACCGTTTCTCATATCTCTGCTGCATTCACAGTGGGATAGGGAGGGAGCATGGGGGGAATAGATAGCTCCAGAGTTTTCACAGGTGCTGTTCCAGCTACTTAATGCTTGTCCCTCCCATGCCTGGAAGACTCGGGTCGTCCTTTGAGAGCCAGCTCAGCATGTCCCCATTTCTCCCAAGAACGAGGCAGCTTGTGGGTGCTGAGGTGGCCAGGGTCCTGGAGTGGCCCCCAAAGTCCTCGAGGTGGAGGAAGATGCAGTAATATTCCTGGATCCAGCAGTTCTTTAGGTGTGTGTGAGTGTGTGTGAGTGTGTGAGTGTGTGTGAGTGTGTGTGAGAGAGAGAGAGGTGCTGGGGATGGAACCCAGGGTCTTGTGCATGCTAGTTAGGTGCTCTGCCACTCACCGCCCTACACACTTTTGAAGAACTTTTTTGATCGTGATCATCAAAGCAAGGAAATAAAGTAGGTGTTACTTAACCCAGGTGTATTGAGAAGTTTCCTACAAATGTGTTTATATCAGTGTACAGCGAAGACGTTCATCATTCACAATAGCTCACACCAGAAATAACCTAAGTGTCCAATAATAGGGGATTAGCTTAAAAAATGAGCTCATCCACACAATGGCACACACTGGAGCATTTGGAAAAATCCAGCCAATATGCTCTGGTAAGAAGTCAGACTCACAGCATGTTTTCAGTGGGAAAAAAATAAAAATCAAAGTGGTGCTTAGAGTGCACTTATAAGGATCAAAACAGAGAGATGCAGATGTTTGGAGTATCTCTGGAAGGCTCACCACACTCACAGACTCACACTCACACACACACAGGCTCACACAGTTACAATGGTTACTGCTGAGGGAACTGGGAAGGGGCCAGGGCTGGGCTTGTTCTTAATTCTCCTGAGACATACTTTGTACTGTTTGAATTTTTGCTTTGTGCATATGTTATTTTTTTTTTAGATGAAAACTATTCTTTTAAAAAACACAAGTAGCTCGTTCACAAGCAGGCAGCCACCTCTTCAGTTAGTTTATTCACGTATCATTTACACAGTTACTGGGCACAGGCTAAGAGCAGAAATCTGAGGGCCCCGATATTCATTCGCGGAGAGCACTGGACAGAGCCTTTCTCCAGGGTCCCAGCCACAGCGGGCCACCACGCCTGGGGTCTTCCCGGGTTCGCTTTAGGAAGAGAGAAGGAAGGGGATGACAGGTGGCATTCTGTGAGCTGCTGTCTGTGTCTGAGCTCATCTAAGTGGCCTTCCCGTCATCGAGGCCCCAGCTCCTGGGTCAGAGCGAATGCGGGACTGAAGGACCAGCCCAGAAGAAGGCCCCGGGGCACACATGTCCTCTGTCACGGGGGGGGGGGCGGGCGGTGGCCGCGGGAGGGCATGTCCTCAGCTGATCCCGGTCCCTGCTGTGGGCTGCTGAGGGCAGGACGTCTCTGCTGCCGGCTCTGGGGACAGCCTGTGATAAACGCTCAGGATTCACGCTCCGGGTGCGAGCCGGGGAGCCGCGGCGTGTCCCCAGCAGACTCATTTAATATTTTAGTAGGGTGTATTTTAAAGTACATCTCCAGGGCGCGCTAGTCATTCTCTTTCCGCTCCTATTATATTCCTTAGTCCCGAGGGGTTTGTCTGTGCTCCGGAAAAGTCACCTCCATGAGAACAGCCTTGGTTTTTCCAACTAATATGTACTCGCTTTTAGCGAGAAGGCTCTGTGGAAGTCTCAGTGCACCCTCCTTCTCCCCCAGGAACACCCCTGGCCCACTCAGGTCTCAGCGCTCACTCTGCGTATGTCTTACAGACCCAGTGGATCAGGCGAGATGTTGGGTTCTCTTTTTGCATCAGCTACTAGGAAGCTCAGCGCCCGACTCTGCTGTGTGCCCAGCACAGTTTCCGTTTGGTCCGCGAGAGTGCCTCTGACCTCTCTCTTTTCTCCCCCGGATCTGGTCCTCTCCTTAAGCTTATTTTATCTTACATCGTAAGTACCCAATCCAGACATTCTGGAACACGGAAGTAAATGAGTTTCCTAACCCGGGATGCTCTCAACTGGGGGTCTTTAGTTAAATGACACCTGCAAAGGTCCTTTTTCCAAATAAGGTCACATTCCTAGGTATCTTTTGGAGGTGACACCCTTCAACTCACTATGACAGGGAATGAATAAGTACAGACATCCATAAAGAATAAAAGTAGTGATTCATGCCAGGGATGAGGGAATGTAGATTAACTCTCATGAGACCCCAAGTCCCCAGGAAGTCACGATCACATTCAGGAGTCCTGGCCCGCGTAGCCACTGTGTTTTATTAGCAAGAACCTATCATAATGTGGCACTCCACTACTCTTCATCTCATTGAGGGTGACAGGGCCATAGGGGCTCTTCATACCCATCCGTTCCCAGCTGATCACACTGTAATATGAGCTAGAGCCCAGAGAGGGCAAGAGAGTTTGCACAGCATAGTCACACAGCACAGGCCTCCAGATTCTGAGCCTGGTCTCTTCCTACCAAACAGGATGTAGACCTGGTTTATCAGCAATAAAAAAATGGAAGTCATTATCTGAAGACCGGCTTAGATAAGGGCTTCAGGTAGTAGCACCCTTAGGTGTAGGCTCATGACCACAGGCAGAAGATGCATCTGAAGAATCGGGGGCAGGTTTCCGCTTTGAGTCTAGGGGTGCAGAGAGGCAGACGTGGAAAGGCCTTGTTCGGCAGGGAAGAGCAGCAATGACCTTGCTCTCCCAGGATGCCCTCCGCCTGATCTCAATCCTCCCACTCACAGGTGGGGAAAGGCAGCCAGGAGTGGACAAGACTACGTGACTGGTGAGAGGAGTGGCCAGTGGTCGGCTCTGGTCCTTGGCCCAGCTTTGCCCCTACCTGGATTTATTCGTCCTGGTTAAGGTCCAGTCTGGACCCCAGCTTCCCCGTCTGCAGATGGGAAGGGTGACCGTGATGCAGAATCTTCTGGTCCTGAGCTCAGTGACTTCCACGTGTGCTTTCCTCCAAAATCCGCCATCTGAAATCTTGGCCCCCAGTGGGAGTATCTGGAGTCGGGGCCTGTGGGGGGTAATGACAGTTAAGGGGACTCACAAGAGTCCCTACGTCCGTCAGCTTCCTGAACCACGAGAAAGTAAAGTTCTGCTGCGTGAGCCACGGTCGGCATTGTTACGGCTCGGATGTGACAGTCTCCCCAAAGCTCCTGCTGGTCACTGTAGGAAGGTGTGGCACGGCTGAAGGAAGTTGCGTCACTGTCAGGGAGACTAGCAATTCCCTCTGCATATTACTTCTTTGTTTGGGGCCTTGGAGCCCCTTCCTTCTAGGTCTTTCTATGTCCCTGTTTCCTTATCTATAAAGAGGCCAACTCACCTGGGCATCTGAATTTTAGTGTATTCTTCTGCTCCTGATTTCCGTGCATTTCAAGGTTTGCAGGGAGTAGATCTTTATAGCACAGAGGAAAGTGAAATCATTTTTCAGGGGAGTCATATCATCACTGCATGGGGTGCAGGAGGGTGAGATGAAAGGTCCTATGTAGGCACGGTGCCTGGCACATAGTAAGTGCTCAGGGCACAGGGACTTCCTTCCCCTCTGGTTTCCCCACCAAGATGCAGGCGTGGGGACAAGGGCCTCCCGGACAGCCTCACTTTCTGCGGAAGCAGAGGGGAAGTCTTCTTGCAGTCAGTCAACCCCCAAACCCCTGCAGATGTAGGGTTCCCCACCACAGCTAGTGACCCTCCTGCTGGATAGGGGAGGCCGGGCCATACCCTCTTCATAAAACACCGAGAAAAGAAAGGTCTTTCTGCGATCCCTTGCTGAAGAACCCTCAGAAGCCCATTAACTCCAGCCGTACTGAACATCTGAAGGCAATTTGCAGGCTATAATAACGTCTCTCTAGTTAGCAAATGTTTATGCCTCTCTGTAATTTTCTTTTCCATATGAAAATAGACCTGTCATCCTACATGGTCGGCCAGCTGCCTCGGGGATGTCGCTAATAAGCAGGAAGGATGGCTGGTCCTGCCGTCTGTCTGCAGGGCTGGATCCGCGTTTCTGTGCTGGGGTCCACTTCACAAGTGTCACTTAAGAGGTAGCGAATGTGGACCCTAGGAGGAATTAGGACACAGCAGGCTGAGCAGCGAGTGGCACTAATGCTCTAAAGTACCCTGCCACCAGGCAGGAAGTGGCGCCTTACGCATATTTCAGCAGCGCTCGGCCAGTGAGTGGGCCCAAGGCCCCCCACCCTGGGCACTCGTCCAGATCCAGACCGCGGGGCCTCATCCCAGGCTGGCCGCCTCACCTGGCACCTGAATCCCAGTGTATTCTTCTGCTACCTGATTTCCGTGCATCTCAAGGTCTGCAGGGTGAGCTCTTGGAGCACAGGGGAACGTGGAATTGTGTTTCAGGGGAAGCGTCTTTTCCACAACAGACACGGGTCAGCCCGGCTTCCCTCCCGAGTTCACTTCCCTTTCCAATAACTGGATGATCTCAACACCTTACCCTTGAGCCAGGCCCTAATTGATCAGGTGCATCCCTTCAGCAAGTATTTACTGATGTCTGACGAGTTGCTGGTGCCCCGGCTGGAAGCTGGGGGAGGTCGCTCTGCTCCTGGAAGGGTACTTTCCAGATGGAACACCAGGGGTGCGCGCAGAGGATCATGGCAGAGCCTGAAGAGTGTCGCAGTGGGGACACGGGAGCGTGGGGCCCCCGGGCGGCACTGACTTAGTTTCAGGGTCCAGGGAAGCAGCCTAGCTGAACCGAGGACAGCAGAAGTTAGCCCAGGGAGGGAAGTGTGACCTGGGAGGAAGGGACACCATGTGCTGGGTACTGGGCTGGAGGGAGCCCCGGAGGACAGGGGGCTTCCAGAACTGTCTGCCTGGCTGCAGCGTAGAGCGGGAGGTGGGAATGAGATCGGCTAGAGAGGGGCGGGGTGCCACGGGGCGCTCAGGCTGTCCCTGGAGGGCAGCAGGAGTCCCCGAGGGGTTCAGTGGGGCAGAGTGTCCTGTTCACGTTCTGCAGGGAGCACTCTGGCTGCCCCACGACCCGGCTGGGCGGATCTCAGGTCTAGAAACAGCCAGGGCTGTTGCTGTCCTCCAGGAGAAAGGCCAAGGCCACTGGGGCCCAGGGAGCAGGTCTGGATGGAGACCCGTCCCCAGGATCAAGATCCCGTCAAGGGAGCCGAAGTCTGTGCCGGCTGAGTGACCCTGGGCAGCGTGGGAAGGTGTGAGGAAGCCGAGTCAAGAAACGGTCACCTGGAAGCCCACCCCCAAGCAATCACCACGCCTCCAGCAGTTTCCTGACTTTTTCCCCCGTTTGGCATTATGTCGCACAGATTTTTCATGCCACAGCCGTGATTAAGTTTTCATGCACTTTCTTCAGAGTGGCTGCACAAGGTCCTGTTGTGTAAACATTCATGATTTATTGAAACAATCCTTTTGCTGGACATCAAAGTTGTTCACATATTTTTTTACCTTCATAAAAATGCTTCAGTTAACCAGGCACGGTGAGCACGTCTGTGGTCCCAGAAGCTCTGGAGGCTGAGGCAGGAGGATCCCAAGCTCGAGGTCAGCCTCAGCAACTAGCGAGGCCCTAAGCAACTCCGTGAGACCCTGTATCAAAATAAAAAAGGTGGGTGGCGCTGGGGAGGGGGAATGCTGGTCCTCCCCAGAGCCTCCCTAGGATTCAGGGTAGCAGAGCCATGGAGGACGGACTCCGACCTCAGACACACGAGGCTCTGGATCCGGTTGCTGGCTGTATCACAGACTCAGGCAGTTCATCCTGCCGGGACCTCGGTTTTCTCGTCCGTCTGATGGCCGTGACGGGCGCAGCTTGGTGGGCCATAACAGGACTGCGAGGCCAGCACATGAGGCATTGGCTGATCTCGAGCAGCAGGTGAACAGTCACGGTCCTGTTGTGTGGCCTCACAGAACCTGCGGTGCTGACCCGCGGAGTCGGGGCAGAGGTGTGTTTAAGAACGGGGACCCTCGGACCACCCGTCTGCCCCTCCCTTGCTGGCTCTGTGACCCTGCACAGCCTGTGAGCCCCAGCTTGCTGTCATATGACCTGGACAAGGTGATCTGCCCATGACAAGGCTCCATGTGAGTTTGTAAGTGAATCCAGGCAGGCGAGGTCTGAGGACAGTGCCCAGCCCCTGGGAGTGCCAGAGGGAGGTAGCCGAGGAGGACCCTGCGTGTCCACTGGCTCACAGGGACGCGGCCTCTGGCTTCTCCTCGGGAACATCCCGGGCGCCTCGCACACAGCACCCAGAACTCCCATCCCAGGAGCTACGGGGGTCCACTCTACAGACAGGAAGGTCAGGTTCAGGGGACCCCGACCTGCCCCCCCCCATACTGGATTCAATGGGCGTGCTCTGTCCGGTCACCTTTCCTGGACACCGTGTGACACACGCTCCCCAGGATACTTGACCACTGACTGTGAAGGTGGTTGGACAACGGCCAGAGAAACGGTGTCCTTGAGGGCATGGTGAAGAGTGGTCACCTTCACCGTCCCAAGAACTCCTAATTAAATCTCCGGCTTCCTTTGCCCCAGGCTGGCCCAGAGAGCCCGGGCTTGATGAGGGACCTTTCTGCGGAGGGTCGCTTGAGGCTCGGAATCCGCTCAGTGTTCTTCTTTCCTGTCTGAATGAGCCGCTGTACTCAACTTCCCACGAGCTTGCCGGGGCTGGGAGAGGGAGCCATTGTGAAATTGGATCCCGAGTCCCTAGAACGCACAGGTTGCGCTCCTGAGCATGACGTTCCGAAGACAGACTGTCAACAGCAGGGGACGCGCAGTCAGGCAGACACGGGAGAGGTGAGAGAGGGACACGGAGAAGGGGCACTGTGACATTGCTCACGCTGGTTTCAGGATTTCTTTTCCTTCCAAATTTGCTTCTGAAAAAATCCCAGAGGAAGGCGTCAGCATGGTGCGTGGTCTAGGAAGAGGCTGTACAGAAGAGCTCGGGTAGAGAAGCGATCCTCATTAAGAGAATGGGACCCACCCGCCCTGCCTGCCCCGACCCAGCATTACGTTCAGGATGGAGCAGAGTGAGTCAGGGTCCCAGTGGGCAGAGGCCTCCGGGGGCCCTGTGGGTCCGGCAGGCCCGGGGCAGGAGGTCCTAGTTCTACAAGTTCACGTGGCACTGGGCAAGCGCCTATCTGTATTTGTATTTTCTCCTTTACACACTACAAATACTGAGGCCAATTCTTCTGAGTTGCTTGGAGAATCGACAAAGTTCGTGTAAACACGTGTGACATAGGATGGGCCACACACCTGGTGTCCAAGAAATCCCGATACCTATCCAGTGGTCTCCAGGGACTAGTCCAAAAATGAAGGGAAGGTGACCCAAAGCCCTCTCAGAGCCGGCTGCCTCAAGTTTCATAACCCGGAGCCTCCCAGCCCAGGGATTCGCAGAACATTGCAGACAGAGGGAAGGCGTCTCTCTCTTGCCCGGGCAGCCCACCACCAACCCTCCAGCCATTTCCCCTCCACCTGCAGCCCGGGACCCAGGACGGAAAGGTCCGAGAAGAGCTCTTCTGCAGGTTCAGCGGTGACTGCCCATGAGCAAGGGGAGAACGTGCGGACTGACTGCTAAACCCTCAGGACAACCCACACGCCATTTCTTGAAAGAAAGCGTGCTCCATGGACCAGGGGCATCTGTGTCTCTATGAACTTATTGCAGATGCGACGTCCAAGCCCCCCAGACTCCCCGTCAGAGCCTGCATGTCCACAGGCCACCTGGTGATGCCCACGTCCCTGGAATTGGTGACACGCTGCTTCTCCAGGCTCAGGGCAGGGCCGGCCCCTCCCTGTCACCCTCTCACGGAGCCTGTGAGGCGCTCTGCAGCCCCCGGGAAACCTGTGGTACTCATGTGTGGACACTCCGTGCTGACTTTCCCTACCACACTGCCCACTCCCCAGGAGCAAGGCCCTGGCTCACCTCATCCCCGGGTTCCAGTGGCCATCCTGGAGCGCGAGTCACTCACTGAGCCTCGGGGAGTGGACACGTGAAGGACGTCGGGACTGGTTTCCTGAGGTGACTGGTGTGTGCGTGTGTGTGCACAAAGCCATAGAAATCTCACAGGGTGGGGTGAAAAGCAGCTGCCAAGACAAGAAAAGGGTCAGAGTCCAGCCCATCCTGGGTGTGCTGGCCACTGGACCCAAACACCTGAACTACAGCAGGATGGGGGGTGGGGATGTGACTTGGCCTCATGGTTTCAGAGGCTCAGACCACGGAGGGCAGCTCTGAGACTCCAGGCCTGAGGTGATGGACATTGTGGAGGAAGGCCTTCGCAGAGAGCGCTGCTCAATGCAGGGAGAGGGGGAGGGG
>NW_026000185.1:1611672-1616226 GCF_001458135.2 Marmota marmota marmota | reverse complement strand
AGGGAGGGAGGGGGAGAGAGAGAGGAAGAGAGAAAGGACCCATGCGCCAGGGACAAAATATGACCCCCAAAGGCCCAAGCCCAGTGCCCCACCTCCTCCGGCCACACCCCCTGCCCACATGGCCCACCCAGGACCATGGTCCTCGCACTATTGATCCGTCAGTGGACTGATCCCCCAGGTAAGCGTCAGCCCTCCTGATTTAACCGTTTCACCTCTGAACACTGCTGCATCGTCTCACACTGGCGCTCTGGGGACATCCGTGTCCAAACCTTAACTGTGGCCCCAACACCACTGAGGCCCCGAGGGTGTGCCTGAGCACCCTATGGGTGTTATTGAAGCAAATGTGGAGGGGACGGCCCCCTCCCCAATTACAGAAAAGGTTGTTTATTTGCTGGGTTTGGCCAAGGACAGATCTCACGGGGATAACACACTGGTTTGGAAGGCCACATGTCATGGGATTTGGGCACATCACATGCCATGAATTCATCACCCTTTTTCTCATGTTTTGGGGTGCAGAATCGTGAGCCCTCAAAACCTCCCATGGCAGCTGTGAGGACTGGCGTTCATGTGCACCTCTCAGTACTAGTGGCACCTGTCAATCGTGAGCAGGGTGAGCCCTGGTGCAGGGCGCAGATGACCCTGGCCGATGACCCTGGCCGATGACCCTGGCAGACTCGGTGCTGGAGGAAAGACACCCACAAAAGGCCATGGGGGAGGGTCCAATCATGTGAGATGGACAGAAGAGGTCCATCCAAAGAGGTGGAGGGCAGGTCGGGGGCTGCGGGGGGCTCGTGGGAGGAGGATGGGGTGCAGAGTCACTGTGTGAGGGGTCCAGACCTCCTGTGAGGGAGGTGAAATGTCTTGCGCTGTTGGGGTGGTGCGCACAGCACTGTGAAGGCGCTGGATGCCCCTGAGCGGTCTGCTCTTAGGTGAATTTCACCTCCAGTAACAGCACAGATCAAGCAGTAGGTGTGAACACAGCAGCTGACCAGCCACTCCAGTCCCCCTGGGTTCCGACTCCTGTGACCTGAAAAGGCACCAGGCAAGGGCTGTTTAGCAAGTTCCCCAGGTGGGGTGGAGGGGGCTGCAGGGATCACACTGCACCCGGTGCCTGGGAGTGGCTCTGGGGTCCTCCCCCACCCACGAGTCTGGGTTCTGTCTCTACCCCACCTCATACCTGTTTCCTGTTCTAGAAAAATAAAAACTGTAATATTTACCATATCAGGGCCGTTAAAATCACACCAGATGATGTTAACAATGCACGTGGCCCAGCACCAGATGCTAAATAAATTGCTATTATGAGGAGTGCATGCCAAAACTGATTGTAAGAGTTAAAGCCATTCAATTATAGTGTGATGAGTTTTTTTTTTTTCTTCAATTATTTAAAGACACTGGGCTGTGTTGGGGTCGAAGCTTGAAAGAGGAATAAGAATACAAAGTAGTCTACATAATCCTAGGTCATTTTATTTTCTTGTTATCAGTGTGTTATGTAACCACATCTGAAATTCAGTTGTTGGAGTCACAGTAGGTGACAATCCCTGTCAATCGGAGGTTAAAAACAAACAGCCCCTCATCTGAAAAGACCCTGAAACTCTCTTTTGTCTTTGGAAAAGAAATAGGGAACAGAGGGGTCGCGAGCTCTTTGGCGTTGAGTAAGGAGGTCTGTATTTTATGACACTGGAATCTCAACAGATTTCTTTCTTTTTTTTTTTTTTTGTCTACTCTGTCCTCCAAGAACCTAATTGGTGGCTTCTCCAGTGACATCCTACAGTCGATGGCAAGGACCCTGAGTTGAGCTCCCCGACGGCCGCCTCCTCCTGTCTCACCTTCCCTCCTCCGGATTGCCGGCCGGTGCCGCTGCTCCTTTTACTGTGGACTTTGCTGTGAGTTGCCTCGGACGGACGGACGGACGGACGTGGCCTTGCTGGTCCTGCCTGGGGCTTGGAGCGACTCTGTGGATCTGAACGCGGCTCTGTCCCTCCCCAGGTGTGTAGCATCTTCCCTCTCTCAGCCTTGGTCTCCTCATCTCTCTGGTGGATGTCACAGCATCTGTGGTTGGGACAGAGGACCTAATGAGATGGTGGATCTGCGAGGAGCTTGGTGCGTCAGGAAGCTAGCCCCGGGAAACGGCGGCTCCTGTCGTCCTCTGGGCTCTGGGACCTGAAGCCACCTCTCCAGGTGATGCTTCTTGGGGGCAGTGCCTGTGTAGGTACCACCCTCTCCCTGCCAGAGACCCTGCTGTGCTGCTGTGGGGACTCCTGGCCTGGCCTTTGAGTCCCCTTTGTGATTTTAATCATCTTAAAATACCTTCTCTCTTTCCTCCTGCTTTGGGCTGGATGAGTTGAGTGGTACCCACCCCCTCTCTCTCCTTCCGTGCAGTTCCAAGGGCTCTGAACTTCTCTAACAAGGCGGCCTAGTTAAGAGGTGACCTTCATGGAAAGCCAGTCACGGACGCATTGGATTGTTTTCCTAGAAATCAGACTTGCCAAGATCCCCTGGTGTCCCCGGGCTCTCCGTGGAACAGGGGTTCTCTGTGCAAAGCAGCGAAGGCGGCTCCACCGAGATCCAAGGGACAAACAGCTCCAGGATTGCCAGGTACCCGCGATCCTGGCCCCTTCCTCCTGGGTGGGGAAGGAGCTGCGAGGCCAGCAGTGGAGGCCATTACTAAGTCCACCGTGAGCCGGGATCCTGCCGGGTGCCTCCCCGTCCCCTCTCCTGCTCCCTGTGAGGTGGTCATCAGTTCTATCTGCAGAGACAGGTAAAGGGAGGCACAGGGCTGAAGTCACTGTCCCGAACCCCGGGGCGAGTGAGGTTAGGTCAGCTGGAGCCCTGGACATAGGAGACTTCTGGACATTGGGGACCTGCTTATTACTTCGGTTATGGCAACAGCAGCTGAGGGTAAGCAGATCTCCAAACTTTTCAAATGCTGCATGTTGGACACGGGCAGGTTTTTGTAGGTCAATTACATTTCAGTGAAGTTGTTTAAAGCAAAACAAAACACCTTTCCGCTGGGCATGGTGGTGCACACGCCTGTCATCCCAGCAGCTCGGGAGGCTGAGGCAGGAGGATTGCAAGTTCAGAGCCAGCCTCAGCAACTTAGCAAGACCCTGTCTCAAAATCGAAAATTTAAAAAAAGTGCTGGGGTGTGGCTCAGTGGTTAAGAGCCCCTGGGTTCAATCCCTGGTGTCAAAACAAAACAAAACAACAACAAAAAACCTTTCCATAATAACTATCTTTTGTCCTGCCCCCTTCATTTGAGAAGAAGGGGACAGCTTTTTAGAGAAATGTGACTTGCTGGAGCCTCAGGGAGAGGCAGGCGCAGAGCCAGGGCCCAGCTTCACGTCCCACCTCTCTCCTCCATGGGGTACTTTGTGGTCAGTTTCCAAGTCCACGCACCTTCTGCCAGCAGCCGCCATCTTCTGGAATTTTCCCGATTCTCTCTGATGCGGGGAGCCTCTTGCCTCTGGGGCTTGTTGTCTGTGTGCCACGACAGGGCAGCCTGCAGGTTGTCAGCCTCGCCCTGGAACTCCAGCTCACGCGGCAGGAGCTCTCCTCGTTACAGACAACTCTGCATCTATTGAGCTCCTGTTGGATACCGGGCTCTGGATCCGGTGGGGTCCATTCCCCAGAGGCCACTGTGAATTTTTTTTTCCTTTGGCAGAACCTTCTCTTGGCTCTTGGAATCCAGCCCATCACCAGGGCAAGGCGAGCTGCTGCCAGAGGGTCCCGCTGCCCCTAAGCGGAAGCAGTCCGAGGAGGTCCTCAGCCCTGGGGATGTCCTCGTACTTATGGTCACTCAGGGTCCAGGCCCGTGGGAGCTCTGCTGGCTTCAACATGATGATCAGCGTCACTCCTGACAATGACATTCCGCTGGTGGGAGGGGACAGCTCATGGAGGATCACGCCGGGAAACTGAAAAGGGACCTGCCACTCAACCCCATCCCATCCGTAGGTCGGAGCCAGTCTCAAGGCCAGTTCCATCTGCCAGAGACGCTGGAGCCGGGGTCTGTGACTCAGAAAGAAGGGAAAGTGGGCTCCGGGTCAGGGCCCAGCCTCCGGGTCAGGGCCCGGCCTCCGGGTCAGGGCCCGGCCTCCGTCAGGCAGAGCCGGCTCCTCCCCTCTCCGCCACAGCCCTCCTTCTCTTGCTCTGGGCACCAGCCCCTGACCAGGTCCCCTCCCCAGGGCCTGTGTGAGGGGCCAGTCAGGTCTTCCGCTTCCCACAGGAGCAGCGGTCTTCGCTGACCTCCTCCTTTTGTGAGCTTTCCTTCTCTAAAAACCCACAGAGGCCAGATTCTGTTGGAGGTCGGGAGAAGAGAGGCCCTCGTGGCTCTGGGGCTCAGCGTGTGCCCAGCCGTCACTTCAGGGGAGGCCACTGAGTGACACAGAGGGTTGTCAGGGGCTCGGGGTTAAGAGCAGGACGGGGCATCCCGGCTTTCTGCCGCCAGCACAACCGAGATCCAGCTGGCCAGGGGACGGGGAGGCCCAGGGTCACACGCTCCTCTCCCAGGGGCTGTGAGGACCTGGGTAATGGCTGCCCTTGGCCCCCCCCCCCCCC
>NW_026000185.1:1588381-1611660 GCF_001458135.2 Marmota marmota marmota | reverse complement strand
CCCCCCCCCCCCCGGCTGTAAAATAAGATGCACAAATAGGTGTGCAAAGCTTTTAGGGTCGTGTTGAGGAGTCACCAGGGCATTAGTGTCTCGAGAGGAGCAGAGTCAGCAGGAAGTATGACTATAAAGGGGACTTCTGAGGCTGGCTTATTGACCAAGCTGGACAGTCCACGGTGGCCGTCTGCAGGCTGCAGAGCTGGAGGGACCAGGAGCTGCGCAGCCCAAGAGGCTGAAGCCCCAGGACAGGAGGGGTCAGCGGTGCCACCCTAGTCCCCACCAAAGGCCTCTGGAAACTCCCTGGAGAGTCACTGGCAGAGTCCACTGTGGAAGAGTGAAGAGTCCCATGTCCTCGGGGACGGCAGCTGCAGTCAAGAACCCGTTCAAGAAGGACGGAGCTCGCATCGGCTGTGCTTCCTGGGTCTTGTGCTTTTATCCCATCCAAGGCACCATCCTGCTGGACGCTGCTGTCCACAATAGCTGCCCCACGTGCCCGTCGCTCCTGGACACCCCTCAGCGACACACCCAGAAGCCTCATGATCTTGGGCATCTCTCAATCCAATCGAGTTGGTGCCTCAAACGAGCCTCACAACAAGGACATGCTGAGTCCAGGGCTGGCCTGGCCTAAGGGGCAGATGCCGTGACGTCAGCAGTTTCAGGCTTCAGTGGGAGTCACTACGGCTCCCTGGGGGACTCGGCCTTGTCCTCCTTATTCCTTGGGTTTTCTCTCACCGGGACTTGGCAGCGTGCTGTCCTCCGGCTTTGTGGTCCCTCTTTCTGGTATTTGAAACTGAATTTGCCTGAAGAGCACCCTGATGGGACTGGTGGGTTCCTGCATTCTGCGACTTGGACTTTCTTCTCTGCCTGGGCTTCGTGAACAGGCCTGAAGTGGACCCGCTGGGCAGGGGGTGACTTCTCAGAACAACCTGGCGTCGTGGAGCATCGGTCTTGGAGTCCGAATGGGCAGCAGTTGGCCAGCTTGCTGTGGCTCTGCCTCGGCCTCCTCCCGGAACTGCCCTCTCCCGGCCGCTGGGGGATGGACACACGGGGGTCACACACCCTTCCAAGTAGCTCAAGGCCTCACCTGTGTTCCATGGTGACGGGGTGGAATGGGAGTTGTTTTGATCTGGGTACCTATTCAGCTTTTCTGTCTGAGCTGAGGGCTTGGGCACCTCACGCCCCGGCATGGGGGACGCCCCGGGGCCCCAAACCTGACAAACATTCTCTGGAACAGTAATGGGAGAGAGGGGGTCTGCTACCATAACGTCCGAAAGCAAGAGCCACAGCCCAGGGGACAGTGGACTATGTCCCCTGTCATTTCCAAAAAGTCACCTTCAGGATTTCCAGGAACGTGGAGCCTTTGGAGTTTGGAAATTTCCTGTGCCGTCTGTGAGCCTCTGCAGCTCCTGAGCTGATGGCTTTACCGAGAGTAGTTTATCTTAGTTACTCTCCTGAGTCTCCCTTTTTCGCATGAGGGTCTCGCTCTGTCTGGGCTGTTGGTGGGAGAAGCCTGAGAACTGTGTCACCTAATGGCTTCTTGAGAAGACCCTGGAGTTAGGATGTCAGATTCAAATCCCAGTCCCGTCATTCACCAGCTGTGTGAGCTTGGGCAAGCGACCTAACCTCTCTGAGCCTCATTTCTCTGACTGTAAAGTAGGGACAATATTGGCATGTGTTTTTGGCCTGTGGACATTAAGTGAGATAATACATTCATGTCTGCATGTTATGTGGCATCTGGCTCGTGACTAATACTTACTGTTAACATAACTCTGGGCTGATTTAAAAGTTCAGTCCAGCTGACCCCATTGTGCTCAGACATCTCACCCTGCCCCTGCTTCCTGCTGAGCCCACTCACATAGAAGCTGACCCTTCTCCCCCTGCCACCTGCGCCCTGACCACGTGCTCACAGACGTTAGCCTACTTGTGAGTATGTTCAGAGGCTGCCAGTTTTGAGAACTGGGTGACAATGCAGTCATCCCTCCTGCCCCCGTCACTTGGGGGTTTGAAGCCTGCTGTCCACCTGCAATAGCAAGGGCTTAGCCCGCCCCCATGCACTGCCTGGATCCTGACCTAGGAGGTCAACACTTGCCGTGTCCAGCTAACGGAGCCGAGTCCGGCGAGGGACGGCGGGGTTAAAAAATACACAGGACACCAAGGTTCTTCATCCAGGAGGGAGCGTGTGCGCGCGCTTTATTGCCAAATTTGTTCCCCTTATATATCTTTTTAACAGCTGCGGGAAATCACTCAAAAGTGAGGAGGGAAGAGTAATAACTGCGTCCTGGGGTTACCATCACGTCACCGTCCCCTATCAGGAGGCTCGAACAGGTCAAGATGTTCCCGAGAGACACATATGCTCCAGGCAGATAAACAGGGAACCGCAAGCCCGCGTCCCGGCCTTGTGAGCTGGCCACATTGACATGCATAACAAAGAACTGGGGGTTGAGTCCCCAGGGGCCAGGGCGGGCCTGCTACCAGCAAACACTCAGGGCCAAGCAGTTGCTGCTCTCGCTGCAGAGAGCGCCCACCAGGCTCCTGACAGTGCATCTGCTGTCGCCTCTGTCCTTGGTGTGTCTGAGTGGCACAGAGAGGTTAGACAGCTTTCCAAGGGTCACACAGCTTGTAAGCAACTCTCTGTCCTCCAAGCCCTTTCATTTCTCGCGGCATCCTACGGCCATTGGGAAAGTAAAATGAGTTTTGCCAAACTCAATAACAGTCTTTCTACCCCTTAGAGATGGAGGGTGGTGGTCAGAGCATGGATTGCAGTAGAATGCCATTTTTGATGTCCCCTTTTGACCCCATTTCAAGCTGCTCTCCTGCACGCTCCACTTCCCCAAGGCCAGGGGAGCGCTTCACGAAGCAGCGTGATTCTGTGTGATACTTGGCTCAATGCAGGGGTCGCAGGCCTTAGTCCCTGGGATGTGACCTCATGCAGCGAGATCCTCTGAAACCCGGTGGATAATAAACACCTTCCCTCCTTTGTCATCCCCCGCCTCCTCCGCTAGAGTCAGGTGGCCGCGGTGCTACAGCTTCCTGACCCCGCGGGAGCGTCCCACTCCCTTCTGCAGTGAGGAGGCCTGTTCCTGAGACGCAGCTGCCCCCAGAACTGGCCTGAGATCCCAGCGCGTCATGACCGGTGGCCAGGATGACGGCGGGGGCGGGCAGGAGGGGACCAGAGGTGCTGGGGCTGCCACTCAGCAAGTGCCCAGGCGGGAGAGAGCTGGTGGCAGCCGCACCCCACCCCAGGCAGCACTGGCTGGCCTCGCCCACACCCCGCGGGAGGCTGTGCGGAAAGGGTCCCGATCTTCTGCCACAGGACGATGCTGTCCCAGGAACCACTTGGTCATCACAGTCCCCCTCCCTGTATTTCAGAGAGGACTCAGCCAACAAAGGTGTCTCAGAGACGCTTCTTGTCATTGTCAGAGCAAGGCTGCTCTCCCTCCTGCCTGGGCGTCACTGCTCATTTCTGGGCCATGAAGCTCCCCGGGGGACGTGCTTGGCGAGGGCTTCCTGTCTGAATGGTGTCCTCTGTCTTGAGCAGGCTCGGGAGCAGGTTCCAAGCTCCTCGTTCACTGACAGGACGGGCTCTAAGTGGCCTCTGTCTCAGCTATTTCCAGTCCTCTCCTCGGTGACAGCACAGCCCTGCCAACAGCCCACTGAAACACAAGTGCCCACCGCCGGGGCCCCTCAGAAGAGGAAGGACAGGCCCAGAGCAGACAGGCCTGGGGGTCAGACGGTGCTCGTCTCCCATCCAGCCTCCGCAAACCGCTCTGTGAGGTGTGACCGTCTCCCTTCATCTCTCTGTGGCTCAGTCTCCGTCTCTGTCAAATATTAAGGTCCCCAAGTTGTGCCAGATGCGTCACCTGGGATATGTCACTCGAGCCTCACCCCAAGTCCATGATGAGGTCGGACCCCCATTTTGCAGATGAAGCAGAACAGAGAGATTCACAGCCTTTGGTCCCCGGCACCCACCTTTCCTCCTTAGCTATGGGTCCTCGTTCCCAAAGCAGAAGATGGACGTTGGGCCACCACCACAACTGGACTATGCTACTCAAACCTCATCTTGGGCTCTAAGCCCATGACCAAGGTCAACTAGAACCCCCAAATGTCGGAGGAATGTTGTTATTAACCCATGTATTTAAACACGTTCCTCAAATCAACTTTGTGCTTCTGCAGGGATCAGGGTAAAGTTAGCGGGTGCAGCCGGTGAACCCCGAGGTCCCAGTGACTTTGCACAGTCACATTTCATTTCTTACTCACAAAACAAGGTGCACCAAGACACACAGCCTCCGTGGTCATGTGGCAGAGGAGGAGAGTGCTGTGAGGGTCACCTTCCTCTCAAATCCCTCGACCTCTGAACTTCAGCACGGTCACCTTCCCATTGCATGGGCCAACAGTGTCACGGGGCCAGCCTCAGCCACGCGGGAGGGTGGGAAGTGCAGAAGGGTACAGTGGGGGCCCCAGAGGAGTCCTGTGGTCCAGGTAACGCGGGCATCTCCAGCCCCCACCACAGCCAGGGCCTTTATCCTCTGCACCGTGTGGAGGCTGGTCCATGGGGCCATTGAGTTGACATGTCCTTCAACAGAGCCGAGGGGGCCACGGTGGGTCAGCCACGCCTCCAGTTCAGGGGAGGCTCCATCAGACGAGCCGAGTCGAGATCTTCTGGAGTAACTCACAAGACGCCTCCTCTCCCCCGTCCCTGGACGCGTGCCTCTCACTGGGCCTCTCCGGGCCCTCTGGGTGGTGGTGGCAGGTGAGAAGCTGGACTTGGAAGCAGGATGGGACTCATTTCAGCGACCTTGACCTGCTCATTTTGACAGCCCCTTTCTCCCAACCCCAGGCCAACCCCATCACGGTCACCACCCTGAAAGGACCTGCCCTTAGCCAAGAGCCCCTTGGGGACTGGGGGAGTCAGAGGACAGGGGCAAGGGTGGTCCTGCCTCCCAAGTCTCTCCTCAGGACTCCTCCCTCTAACCACAGGCGGGCGGGGGTGGCACCCAGGCTGGGAAGTCCCAGGGACACCCTCCTGGGGATCAGAGGAGAGTCCAAGGGCAGAGGGGAGGGGGACCTATAACACGTCACCTGCTCCTGTTGTCAGGAGGCGATGACGCTTTTTGCTTTCTCAGATTTTTAGAAGCCATTCCCCTGCCCACCCCCCACTAAGGCACAAGGATCCCCATCAGAAGAAGGGAAAAAATCAGAAAAGATCATCTAGAGGTGACTGTCAGAATCTCTGTCGGAACATGAATCTTTTACAAACTTTCCAGAAAAGAGTTTGCCGTATACATCCCGAGCTTTGGAAATGTTCTACCTGTCTGTGCAGTGATTCCACTGTCGGGAATTTATCGCGAGGAAATGATCACAATGAAAACAAATGAGACATACGGAAAGATGTCCAGGAAAGTATTACTTGCAATAATGAGATTTTAGGAATGATCTACGAGTCCAATAGGAGGATAAAATGGTGAGGATGGTACAGCCCTATGACAGTATTAGATAGCTACCGAAAATGATGTTCAGATCCTTTTTATGATGTGGGCCACGTGTGCCCAGGCTGAGACTTAGACGCTGAGTACAAACACATGTGCTGACAGAATAAGGTGGCAGAACGGTGTTCAAATGAAGACCGTAACATGGAGGGGTGCTACTGTGTTCATCTTATTTCTTTATATTTGTCTTTATCTTCCAAGTTTTCTTCAATAAACATATATTGTTGTTTTAAGTCAAAAAAGAGCAAAATAAAAAAACCACACATATTTGGGGGCTTAATAAATCTCCTTAACTGGAGAAGACCGCGATTCTTGTTTATTTATTTATTTATTTGCACTGCTGTGGGTAGAAACCAGGACCCCCTTCCTGCTGGGCAAGTGGCCTTTACCCCTGAGGTATACCCCAACCCCAGTTCTTATTTTTTGATTATTAAGCATCAAAAGTAACACATACATCTTCAACAAGGGGGCGAATTCCACAAAAGATGCTTTCTGTTAAGAGTAACGGGCTAGGACGTGGGTAGGCGTGCGATGTCTCTCTCCTTCTCTTCCGAGTAGCCTCCTGGCCTCAGGGACGGACTCTGAAGCTCTGGCTCCGTCTCATCTGTGCACACTGACAAAGTCAACAATGTGTATTGAGCACCTACTATGTGCTGAACATCACCTCAGTCCTTGACTTACAGTGTTGAGCCACCATCAAGTTGGTTTTGTTCCCTAATAAAAAAAATGACTTTGGATTCCTCCCAAGCCTGCTTCATTAGCTGATTGATCCAATGCAATTGTTTGGATTCACTTCCCCAGTCTATGTTTGATAAACACCCTGGGGCTGGATACTAGTCCAAACCCAATCTTCCCAAATGTTAGAATTCATGAATCTCACTTAGTGCTTATTTCAGGTCCAGTTTTAGGGAATTTTGATTTGATAGGAATCCAGCTTTTTAATTTATTTGGCATTTTTCTACTAGTACTAATAAATGGGTTCAGCAAAGTTGCAGGATACAAAATTGACATACAAAAGTCAGTAGTAGCATGACTATATACCCACAGCAAATTATATGAAATAGAATATAAGAAAGCAGCCCAATTTAAATAGTTAAAAAACCCTCAAAATGAATTTAACCAAAGAGGTGGAAGATTTTTAATATGAAAACTATAAAATCTTGATAAAGAAATGGAAGAGGACACAAAACGTGGAGAGACACCCCATGTTCATGGATCGGGAGAATTCTGTTAAAATGTCCATACTACTCAATCTACACATCCCAACAATCCCTCTCAGAACACCAAGGACGGTCTTAAAATAACCAGAACAACACCTACCTACGTTCTAAGGTTTATATGGAACCACAAAAATGCAAATTGCCAAGACCAGCTTGAACCAAAAGAAAATCCAGGCAGCTTCTCATCACCTGACTTCCACGTGTACCACAGAGCCCTAGTGACCAAAACCGCACGGTGTTGGTGTGGATCCAAACACATCGGGGGACACAGCAGAACCGAGGGCCTAGAAGCAGCCTCCAGGTCTGCAGTCAAGTGACTCTCAATAAAGATGCTAAGAATGAGCACTGGTGAAAGGACCGACTTTTCAATAAATGCTGCTGGGGAAGTGGTGATTCACACGCAAAAGAAGGAAACTCAGCCCCCGTCTCTCTCCAGTTACAAAGGCCCCTTTTAAACAAGGTCCCAGGGGAGTGATATGGTAGCAGGTAGGAACCCCACCCAAGAAACTGCCCAGAGTGGATTGAAACACAAGATCAACAACAACAAAAGCACAAATCTTCTCTCTGGGAGCTTAAAGCCTCGAAGGGCACAGAAATAACTCTAAATTTATTAGGAAAAAACTAATAATATGACAACCCCACCATAACAACAATAATGAAATAGTAGCTACCTCTACGACTTACTGAGGGCCAGGAGTTACATGAGCAAGGATTCCGTCAGTCCTGGAGAATGCTCTATGAGTCAGGTATTGTCCCTCCTGCTCAAAAAGTGAAGCAGAATTCAACCCGCCCGTGGCGCACAGTTGGTATACGGTGCGTGACACTGCCAACTCCAGGCTTCTGACCCCAAAGCACGCGTCCTTAGTGAGTTCAGCAGCTGGCTCTGCAGAGACGCGGTGGCGGTGAGTAATGCCTGTGGGGTGTGCCAGGAGCCCCCGTGACTAGGGGCTGGGGAGCCATTAGGAGGGGTGCCGAGTGCCTGAGCTAGCCCTGAAGTCCAGGGCAGGGGAGAAGGGAGAGAAGGGACAGGGCCGTGTGACCGACAATAGAGCCCGGCCTGGGTTTGGAGGTGGCCACCCCGACGTGACTGCTCTGTGGTGCAGGAGACAGGGGGCGGGCTGCCAGGCACTTCCCGTTCCTCCGTGGGGCCTGGACCCTGTGCTGCAGATGCCGGGGCAGGGCCTGGGTACCTTGAGCCTCATTTTTGTGAAGGAGGCTTTACTTGGAGAGAGGACAGAGATCTCCTTGTTTCCAGGAAATGTGACTCTAACCCTGGAAATCACCTGGAAAAAAAATCTTAAAACTAACCAGAAAGGGCAGGAAAGAGGCTATACTACAAGAAAGTCAGCAAAGAAAGTCAGTAGCTTTTGTTAATACCAGTAGAAAACAATCCCATCCCCTCACAGAAGCAAAGAATAATAATAATAATAATAAAAAAAAAACCCTTAAGAGTCAAACGAACCAGATGAAGAAAATTACCAGACTTTACTGAGGAACATTAAGGAATCCCTTCATTAAGCATAGAAAGTGCCATACTTTTAAAAGGCAAGACACCATATTATAAATAGGTTCTCTCTTAATTCATCTACGGATTTAATGCAGTTGCAAAATAAATCTCAGTAGGACAGCTTTTGGGAGAGTTGACAAAATAATATTAAAATGCTTTTGGACAAACACAGGGGTAAAAAGAGCCAAGAAGGAAATCTAGGGAGCTCCGAGAGTGAGATAGCGTACACTTAATACCTGTGAGTGCGAGGGGTACCCTAGATTTAGGAGTGTGGCAAGATTGCATAGAAAATAAAAAACACAATGGAGGAGAGGAGACAGGTCAGCAGTAGAGGTGAGGGCAACACAGAGACCCACGGACACAGGTAGGAAAGCACCATCAAAGTGCCATTTTGAATGGGCAGGGAATGTAAGGTCAAAAAGGGCCAAGCCAGGTCCCTGGGGGCGCCCTGGTCCTCCGGTCTTAGTTCATGACTCACTGCCTCGGGCCATCTGGGTGCAGCTGTGGAGCTGCCTCAAGACAACACTCCTGCAGGGACTTGCAATCTCCTGTTTGTTCTCAGAACTAGACGTCCCCTCCCAGGAGGGCAGCAACTTGACCTTGTTCTTGTCGGCCTCCTCTGAGGAACACCAAGCACTCAAGGCATTTCCTGGATGAATGGACAGAGGGCCCCTCGGGTCCCGGCCTCCTGGGTCTGAAGCAGGAGGGCTTCACGTCACCGCGGGCAAACCCTGCAGTCACGCTCCCAATACGACCCTGCACAGAACCGACAGAGTGGGAGAGTCACCATCCCCACCAGCTGTTCCCGATTTCTCCTGCTTTTGGGTTCTGTTGCTGTGGCTTTCTTATTTCTTAGGTGCAGCTTAACTGGGTCATGGATGGAAGAAGTACGGGGAGGAGAAAGCCATTTCAGAATCCTCTGTCATCCAGCAATATTTATTGAGCATCTATTTATGCTAAGAGGGCTCTCAAGACCATGGAGGGGGGGGGTCTAAATTTAGGTGACTCCTGTGTATTATTCCAGATCTTTCTCTACTTTCTGATTTCAGACAATAATCAATATTCTTGGGACATTTCTAGTGGGGTTTTTCCCCCCTCCCTCCTTCGAGCCATGAGAAGGGAGACACATACTGGGAAGGTGCCTCCGGCAACAGCAACCACCACTGCAAATGGCCTCTTCTGGAAACTTCCGCGGTGGGTCTGGAGAGGTGTTTCTCCTTCAGTGGGAATGCCATTGATGGAACCTTGAACCCTGTGCAGGAGATGCACATCAGGACAGAGCAATGCAGGACAGAAGCTAGCAATGGTGCCTAGCTTCTCCTCTTCAACTCACAGAGACCTCTGAACACTCACGTTAGTTCCCTTGGGACACAGCTCACCCTCCCCGCCATCTCCGCATCACATGGAAAGACCTGTGGTGTCTTCTTTACCAGATCACAGCAGCTGACTAGGTGGGACACACCTGCCCACAAAGGTCTCCTTTGGCCAACCTGCTCCTGTGCTGGATTCACCACATGACCTGGGTCATTAAATGAGATTCTCTACACGTGCAGGACACCTGCTCTGACCACCCCCTAATAAGGAACCAAGACGCATGCCCAGTGTTCTCCTCATCATCCCCTCCGCCATCGCTACTGCTAATTGAGCACCTACCACGAGCTAAGCACCGTGCAGCACCGTGTTCTTGATCTATTTAATCCTCCAACATAGCTTTAGGAAACAGGGGCTGCTCTTGAGACTATTGATTTAAGCCAAATCCGCTATCTATATGCTAGAGTAATATATTCAGAGTAATCTCATTTCCTTCTATTTTTATTTCAATTTGACTTGATTTATTTTTATCGGGATCAATTCTGTTCACATAAATATTAGTTAAAAATGTTGCAGCCACTTTTTGACCTGGTGAATATTTAACCCTACCTCTCCTATCTGTAAATATTCCACGATTTTGATTTCTGGGGTGTTCTGACTCTGGACTTTAATAATAGAACTTCAGTGAAAATGATCCCCAAATGATATTTTTATATTGAGTATTTCTGATGTGGATTCTATGAAATACGTGTATGTCATCAACTTTCTATACATTTTTTTCCTCCTAAAATTAATTTTCTTTCTCTTCTCCCCCCCCCCCTTCTTCCTCCCGCCCTCCCTTCTTCCCTCTCTTCCTCCTTCCTGTTGGTCAGAGCCTGGGGGGAGGGGAACAGTAGGGCGGATCAGCCACAGGACGTGGTGAAGACAATTGGCACAGCTTGACTGGGGGCCACGGATCAGAGCATGGAAACGCATCAAGGTCAACTTCCTGATTTTCACGGTTGCACCATATGGTTATTTAGGAGAATATATCCGTGTGGGAAATACTGGAATATTTGGGAATCGTGGGGCAATCGCATCTGCCATTCATTCACAAAGGGTGCAAAAATGTTGATGTTTTTCTTCATGAATATTTTTCCCTGTTTAAAATTATTACAATAAAGCTCAAAAACATTCTTATCTTGCTACCTAGAATGTGTTTCATTTAAACCCAAAGAGGTGCAGAAAATAACTTCACAAGAAATGTAAAAAAAAAAAAAAAAGAAAGCAACCAGATAAAAAGTAACATAAAATAAAACAAGAAGAGCATCACATTGTAGCCACCTTCCTTGGGTTCTACTCCTCTGCAGCCTTTATTTGATTTAGGATCCATTGGGCAGACTCCATAGCCTTCCGATGCTTTAGTTTGGCCAACTGTAAAATCCAGGTAACGTTAATATCAATCTCCCAACCTCATTTGAGAATTAAAAACCCGAAACCAGAGAGTATTTTACATCGGCTGACCCCACAAAGCTCTGATTCGCGCTAGTCATTTAAAAGCCTTCATTATTAATTTTTTTAGCCGTATCGGATGGTGCCAGATCCTGCACGTCTAAACTTTGTCAAGAATGTTCTGTTCTCTCAGCGGTTTCTAGTCACAGGACTTGGCCGTGGACGGCATTGGCTGCTGTCAGTTTTGCTTTCTGTTGATCATTCTACCAAGTCTAATTTTTTCCTCGGGTCAATTTTTTTTTTCTTTTGCAGATTTTGGTGTCATCAGAAAGCTGTGATTCTTCAGCCAGCGCCTCTGCTGTGACAAACCTCACCATGTGCGGATTTAACAGTTGTCAGCTTTGGTTTGTGTTGTGTGCTTCTGTGAGCTCCATGTATTATGAATTAGGTAAAAGACTAACGGCAATTCCCATCTCTCGCCTTAGAAAACACTCATCCAAAAACCAGATGCGTGCGTGTGGGTCTACCTGAGGGACAAGATGGCAACACGTGACAGTTGCCCTGGATCTGCCTCCTCATCTGGGTTGCCACCTGGAGGGTTGTGACAAGGGAAAATGACCGACCTTTAAAGCCCCCTTAACACCAAGATTTCAGATGCCAAGGACAAGGTACGCCCACACAGAACAACGCTTCAGGGACAGGCACAGGTTACCGTGGCAAGAGCCCTGGCTTTGGGCCCAAGGTCTCTGACCTTGGATCCTCGGTCTAAGTACCACACCCAGGTGACAAGCATTGGGAAAGTCACTTGGCCTTCCCAAGCTCCCGTTAGTATGAGATGGTGGTGATGTTCACCTCTGGAACCTTGGAGACTGAAGATGACATGAGGACAGTGTCCTCCATGGTGGTGGACATAGGTGCTCAACAGTAGAAGTCCTGATGATCAAAAGCTGTAGCCGGCCTAGCCAACAGAACATTCCGGGATGATGCAAGTGCTCTATCCTGACATGGAGAATTGTTCCCACCAGCTGTGGGAGGCAATTAAGCTCTTGAAATGTGGCTGGTGTGAATGGCCAGCTGAATTTTTAATTTAATGTGAATTAAAGGAACCACATATGATTTGGCTTCTGCCTGAACCTCATGGTCATAGATCTAAACATCCCCAAACCTCCCTCCAACCATTTACATAAATAGCACAAAATGCATTCATGCTGAACCGCACAGACCTTCTGAAATGAATCAGAAGTGCTGGTCAGACATCCAAATGTTAGGATTCAAGTGATTTTGAGAGATACCTATAATTCAAACTTCTCTGTTTTCTGTAAAGGGCAATATTTTGCAATCTTCTTGCCAGAGCTGGCCCGGCAGCCAGAGGATGGTAGGAAGAGACATTTGAATGGAAACTTCCAAGGATAAAAAAGCACATTCACCCAAGATCTGGCAATTTGCAGATCTATGTGCTTCTCTGACCTCGGAGAAGTCCCTTACCCCCTCCTGGCCTCAGGTGCCATGGGTTGATTGATGGGTTAGGGGATTTGTTGGTCAAACATGTCTGAAAGTCCACTGTGTCTTGGGTACAGCATCTGGCATTGGAGATATGCCAGAAAACCATGTGAGACAGCGCCTCTGTCACCAAGGTCTAAGTCTACTGGGGGACTTGGCTTTTCACGAGTGCCTTGCATGTCCCCAATTCCACGTGTAGCTGCATTCTAATTCCTAGGGCCGGGACTTAGCTAGCCCTCATCACAGTTTATGACCTTTCAAGGTTTCTGTGGGCCAGTAAGCAGGTGGACCAGGCAGCCTGATTTGGGGTCTCTCATAAAGTTGTGGTCACATCACTATTTGGGGTTGGGGGTCATTCTGGAGTGATTTTCACTTAAGTGTTCAGTAGCTGATGCTGGTAAGACTCAGATGGGGGAAGACGACCCCTCTGTGTCCCTAGAGATTCTGCCCCATGACATAATCATGGGAATGGGCTTCTTACTTGGGCTTCAAAGGCACAAAGAGAGAGAGAAGGAGGAGGTGGAGGAGGAGGAGGAGGAAGAGGAGGAGGAAGAGGAGGAGGAGGAAGAGGAGGAGGAGGAGGAGGAAGAGGAGGAGGAGGAGGAGGGGAAGAAGAGGAGGAAGAGGAGGAGGAGGAGGAGGGGAGGAGAAGATGAGGAAAGGAGGAGGTGGAGGAGACCACCCCAGGACTAGGGGCAGTGTGCACACAGCACTCGGGTTGTGGGGGCTGGAGGTGCTCAGCATGTTGGTGAAGAGGGGCTGGGGAGGCACGGAGGCCTGGTTGGCTGGAGGCCGGGCCTTCCTATAGGGTGTTGGAAGCCGGTGATGTGCAGAGGATGACGGGGATCATCTGCATGGAAAGCATTCTCTCCAAGCGAGACCCAGATTTGGCACAGGGCCACCACACTGAATTGTCCCCAGATGGGGCAACTCTTCGCTGCGGGGGGCAGGTGAGGTTTCTGGAGTGAATGGTGGGTGAGTGGATGGTGAGAGGCATCCAGCCTCAGGGACCTCAGAGCACCAAGAAGGCCTCCAAAGTTCCTGTTGAATCCAGAATGGACCCCATTCAAGTGGCCTCCATGGACCAAGGTGAGGGTGAAGAGCAGGGCAGAGAGGCCCGGGCCTTGCTCTCCATGATGCTGGGAATCACGGCAGGGGTCTCTGGGTCAGGGGGTCTTGTCACTCCACATCCCTACAGTGAAGTGCAGCCATGAGGGGGAGGGGAGCCGTTGACCCACATAGCCCAGGTGTTTGGAAGCCTCTGAACATGGTCCAGGAAGTGTGTGGGGACTCCTGAGGCCACTGTCATTCCAAGGCATCAGCAGGAGCTTTGATGAGCATCTCTAAAATAAAACCCTATTGGCCCCATGAACAGATGACATCAGCAGACCCCTTATAACGTTAGAACAGATGACACGTAGTTGGCAAGAACAATGGCTGATCTTACCAGACACTCTACACCCAACACTGCCGAGCACTTTATGTGGATGAATTCATTAAACAGTCACAACTGCCCTGTGAGCGAGCTGCCGTCAAATAAGCCTGGCTCCGAGACACAGAGTAACTTCCCCAGGGCCACACAGCTGGCCAGAACAGAAGTGGGATTGAAAGCAGAGACTTGGGAGTCAGGTGGTAGTGGATTCAGATTCTAGTTTGTCATTGCCTGGCTGTGTAACTGTCACCAAGCCACAGTAACTCATTAATTCTTAATCTCTTCATGACACACACACACGAGAAAATCACCTACCCCAGATGGGTGCTAGCAGATCGACAGAATGGCGCACACGGAGTCCTTTGCAATGGCATCTAGCACACAGAGTAGGTCTGCAGCCAGAGGCTGCTGCGGTCCTTCTCACTGGAGCTTCTCACAGTCTGGAATTCAGACGCTGCTTATAAACACGGGAGTGAACGTCGACGCGCAAAGCCCTAGGAATAAGACAAACAGTGTCCTGGTCCCCAGGCTGACCTCCCCAAAGCCCAGAGCAGCAGGAAGGGGAGGGCTGGTCACGGGGATGACCTCAGAACAAGACAAAGACAGACAGGGCTGTGCCAACCCTCTGCCCGCCCTGGGGCCCTGAGGTCGGCTGAGGAGGGAACACACTTCTACAGAGATGAGAGAAAGGTGACTCGGCAGCCACTCTGATGTCCTCGCACGGTTTCCTAAGTATGTCCTCTGTGGTCAGCAGGAGTTATCACACTGCCTGCTTGGACACTGGGAGCACCTGGTTTATCCGATGATGCTTTTTGTTGCCTGGACAATAGTTAATATTTCTGCTACGGAATGAGGAGACTGGGTCTCAAGTATCCGTGTAACTTGGGCGGATTATTAAACCATCTGTCCTAACGGAAGCTGGTGGGGTGGCCCACGCATGTCCATTCCTTCCCTCTCGTCCATCTCTCCAGTTTCCTGGGAGAACTGTCTCCCCAGATAGTTCTGACTCTGCCTGGGGCTGAGCACTGGGGTGGTCCCCATGGACGGGAGCCCAGGACAAGGGGTGGCGTTAAGTCGGTGCAGGTGTGAGGTTGAAAGAAGGGCAGTAAGACCAGGAGGCGCTTCCGTGAATAGGGTCCACGACACACTAAAAGAGAGGCCATTCTCCTCGGCTGAGGAGGGTCAGAGTTAGAGGAATCAGGTCCCAGGATGAGTGCCGCGGACGCGTGATTATGGGTTGACTAAAGGCTGTGCCTAGCGGGAGATGCGCTCAGCCCAGGCCGGGCCTGGGAGAAAGTCTGCACCCTCAAAGCAGCACCGAGAGTGGAGCCCTGTGAGGCCCGGTGCTTGGAGCCCAGAGCCAGGGTCATCTGAGTCATAAGCCACGAAGTGGCCCCGGATCACAGAGCTAATGTGGAGGGACACCTGTTAGAGACACAGCAGGCCAGGCCTCCAAACAGGTCTGCTTGGTCACTGGTGGGACCGGGACCTGGCTCAAGGACAGCGCGGTGCCTACATCCAGTTCACCCGTACCGAGGACTTGGGTGGAATCGGCTATCAAACAAGCGTCCTCTGACCCAAGCAAGACACTTTCAGGACCAAGAGAATGAAAAGTCGCCTCTAATACTGAGAGCAGGAAGGTGTTCACGTACCAGCTAAGAGTGGTCTCTCACAAACCACAGGGAGAGATGGCTCCCCGCCTGGGCTCAGCTCTAGACAGGAGGTCACTGTCTTGAGGACATCACTGATGTCTGGACCTCAATCCTAGTCCCAAGAAGACGTGACATTCCCACCAGTGATGGAAGACCTGGGAGGATGGTCTATCTATGAGCTTTTCACGTCCTTTCTGAGAAAGGTTTTATAGAATTACAGGAAGAGAAATAAAATTTAAAAAAGCAAAATGAATTCAAGTCCCTAGATGTCCATTTGAGTTCTGCTTTCATTTTATTTTAGCCCCTATGACCTTGCCTACCCCCCCCCCCCCAGGACGGCTCAGCAATCAAATGAGGGCCCCCGGGGTTGTGTGCAGAACCAGGCAGGCCCTTTAGGGGCCAAGGTCATCAAGGAGGAGCCGAGGGTGAGGCTGGCCCGAAGCCTCTCCCCTAAGCCCGGACTCCGGCAGAGCCAAGTGACTCCCCTTACTTTTCCCTAAGACTTCATTAGAAAAATGTGGTCCGCTCCTGGAAGAGAGTGAAAAGCAGTGATAGATGTCAGCATGCATCGTAAATGCTCAAGCAGCGCTTCTTAAAATTTAATGTGCATCCGAATCACCTGGGGATTTGTTAAAATGTACATTCTGCTTCGGCAAGTGTATTCGTTTCCTGTGGCTGCCAGCACCAATTACCCAAACTGAGTGGCTTGAGACAACATAAATTTACTCTCCTCCAGTTCTGGGGGCCAGAAAGGGAAGACCGTGGTGTCTGCAGGGCTGGGCTTCTGCCGTTTCTAGGGAGCATCGGTTCTAGGCCTTTCTCCCAGCTTCCGGGGCCTGGCCCTGGCCTGCAGACACAGGCTCCCGTCCTTGTATCTGTCTTCTCATGGCCTTTGTCCCTGGGTGTCTCTGTGCTCTCTGCTGAAGGGACACCAATACATATGGACTAATCATGAGGGCCTAAGTCAATCGCGTCAGCAAAGACCTTGTTCCAAATAAGGCCACCTTCCAAGGTACTAAGTGCTGGGGATATCTTTTGGGGAGGGGGGTCAGTTCTACTCACTACAGTAGGGCTGGGGTGGGGCCTGAGGTCAGCTGGTCCACGGACCACACTTTGAGAAGCAAGACTCTGGAAGGTCCGTGGCCTTGATCATTGGCGGTATTCAGGTGTGCTGTGGACGTAACGCGGATACAAGCCCAGGCCCACTGCAGACGGCACGGCTTAGGAGCCCAACTCCTGAACTTCTCCAGAGTGCTGCAGGGGAGTCACAACAGGTCCCGGAATTCCCCAGGTCCCCGTCTCCTAACATGACACTGGGCTGCTGTGACAACGTGTGGCCAGGGATTTCACAGTCAGGACTTGCAAAGGGCACGATCCTTTCTGCACCAATGTTCTCTGACTCCTGGGGCTTAGGGAAGTCTCCCAACTTCCCCTGACAATGCGTGTGCTTCCAAAGGCACGTTGGTGAGTCACAGGGTCCTTGTTACCTAAGGAAACTCAGAGCAGCAGGCACACTTTCCTCTGAGAGGGAAGTCAGGGTCAGGGCCCTGCCTGGGTTTGAATCCTGACTCGGCCACTTTGGTTAGCAGCAGGATCCTGGTCAAGCCAATAGCTTCTCTATTTCAGTTTTGTCATCAGAAAAATTCTGGAAAATAATAGTACTGATTTCATAGAGTTGTTTAGGATATTTAAGAGCCAGCACATAGATAACAGTTGGAATAGAGCCCAGCACATAATAAACCTTCAAATACTGTGGCCGCTGCTGATATTATATTTACTGTTGCATCATATCCCTGCAGTCCACTTGTGATTCTGGTTTAATACCGTCTTCTTATCTAGGTGTTTTGCAATAGAGAGTTTGGTCCAGGGACCATGATAACAAAATCCATTTCCCATCCCTTTTAATATTTCATTTTATTTTTTTATCTGTTGATTTGATTTATACCTTGGCTTATCCTCAGAAGGCCAGGAGACAGAAAGGAGCGCTGTAATCCTTAGCACGGTCTCCTTAGGGCCTTCTCTGGATTGTTTCCTGACCTGATTCCTCTCCATGTGCGAGATGCCCACCGACATTTCATCCCAAGAAGCGCCACACCAATGAGCGAGGCTCCCCGTCCTCGGCTCGACAGCGAGATGCGGAAGAAATACGACCATCCGTCCCCGAGGGCTGGCGCGGAGGAGGGTGCTCTGACGGACCTTCCCTGGAAATCTCTGACTGCAAAGGAACGTGGTGACAGTGACGGCCAGGAGGAGCCCCTGCTGCAGGATGAGGTCTTCCGAAGATGTCCCCTGACCTGGCCCAAATCGCTCCTCCCCTCCCTGCTCACATTTCCTACACCCTTAGAATCCCTCCTTCCCCGAGCAGATCTTTAGGGGAAATCAAGTGACAGTCCATCCACTAATCTTCAAACATTTATACATAGAAGTAACATTTCCCATAATAGTAAACTCCCTAGTTTATGGTTCCAAAAGTCTGGTAGGTACAATACACGGCATCTCCTACGGACCTTCACATTTCCCCTCGTAACAACCCGGAGAAGTCAATGCCACTGTTCTTCTTTTACAAGGAGATGAATTTTTAAGAGATACCAGATTTCCCAAGGTTTAAGGTTTAGCATACAGCTGAAAACACGTCCGAACCTTTGCTATTGGGCCCCCAAAACCTTTATGTGGCAATATATGATATCCAACTTCCACTACATAATAAATGATGTGATATATAAAACACTACACGTTTACAGTCTGCCCTCTGCATACATGAGTTTCATAGCTGTGGATTCCCCCAACCATGAATCAAAACTATTTTGAATTATTACATTTAATAATTTATTATTTTTACATTTGAGTAACTTTCTGAGATGACTGTCAAGCATATCTAAGTCCAAATGTCAAACTTCATGGAGATAGACGCCAAGTGGTTTTTTTTTTTTTTTTGGTGCTGGGGATTGAACCCAGGACTTTGTACATGCAAGGCAAGCACTCTACCAACTGAGCTGTATCCCCAGCCCCGACTCAAAACAGAGCAGGGAGGAAGAGCATGAGAACAAGTTTACCATTAAATAGGGACGAGAGGTGCGAGGGAATGGGAGAGAGAAGGGGAATTGCACGGAAGATGGAAGGAGACCCTCAGGGTTATGCAAAATTACATATAAGATGGTGTGAGGGGGAAGAAAAGAGAGAGAGAGAGAAATGTGTCACAGTAGATTGGGTAGAGAGAGGTGATGGGAGGGGAGGGGAGGGGAGGGGGGATAGGAAGGGCAGCAGAATACAGCAGACACTAGTATGGCTGTATGTATAAATGTGGCCGTATAACCAATGTGATCCTGCAATCTGTACACGTGGAAAAATGAGAATTCATACCCCATTTGAATCAAAAGTATAATATGTTAAGATCATTGTAATGTTTTGAGCAACTAATAAAATATTTAAAAAATAATGATTTATTATGAGAGCACGACAATTACATATAATAGTGGGGTTCATTTTGTCATGATCGTACATCAAAAAATTGCATTTGTAGTGATTGTACATGGATTTTTCTCCCTTGTTATTCCCTAAACAATACATAATAGCTGTTTGCACAGCATTTACATGGAGTCAGGCATCACAGCGATTTAAAGGACATGGGGGGGTTACGTGTGAGTTCTATGCTATTTTATATAAGGCACTTGAGCGTCTGAGGATTTGGGTATCTGCTGGAGGTCCTGCAGCTAATCCTTGAGGGATACCAGGGAATGACTCCATGGTATTTTGGGGGCTAGGACAAGTCTGATGATTCTATGCACTTCATGTGCATAAGATGTGAGTGTTCTTCCTTTGCAATCACACACATTTTGTATTTTTCTAGTTATATTTTAAATATAAAATATATATTTTACATACATATGTTTTGAATAGTGTATGGCATTTAAAAGGTCTGGTTACATGGCTACATATTTTCTAATACTTTAAAGCAATTGAGGCAAGGCTAACTTCATAGGACCTGAAGATAAAAGATCAAACTTTCATTAAATTCAAGGCACATGAATCTGAACTCACGGATTTCAGGGAAAAAAAACCCGAGCGGGCCATTGAGTTTCACGGTCTGCTCAAAGTCAGGTCTCACAATGCATGATGGATGCTTTTTTATATTTGTTGCATATGAGAAATCAGTGGCTAACTGGTAAGAAAATTACCTGTCAGTTTCCAGAAAGAACAGGTGTGATAAGCAAACCGGGCTGTTGTACAAATCATAACAAGTGGAACTTATTAGCTGAGTTTTGGACAGTTGCCTTCTCCTGCAGCTAGAAGCGTTCATTCACAGAGTTTTGGACCATTTCAATCATGTGGGCAAGAAGAGAGCCCAGGAACACAGGAACCGCCATTTGTTGGGTTTCTATGCCAGATGCTGCTTTGACTCCCCACAGAAGGCCACAGACCATACAGGCCGGCCTCCTCCTAAGCCCCAAAGGATGCCGAACCTTCTGCTGGGTCCTCCCAGGTCCCTTCCACCCTTATCCACCTGCTGTGGGACCTGAGATGGACTCTGGGTGGTTCTAGTGGGTTCCCTGGCCGGCTGGCCTCTGGTCAGCCTCAGCACAGCAGGAGACGGGCGCGAGGAAAGGGCAGTTGGGGTGTTCCTTCCTGTCTCTCTGCCTGGTGGGCTGTGTTAGAGTCTGTAAACAAGTCAAAATAACACCTGGCATTTTGCCAGGGGAATGTTAGAGTTCGTAAACAAGTCTGGATGGTGCCTGGCAAAATGTCAGAGGGAGTGGTTTGAGAAGTAACAAAACCGAGCCATTAAGTGTAGAGATTCCTGATTGGTTGACTGATGTATCTAGTTTATGCTAATTAGATAAGCTGTGTGGAATGTATAAATACTGCTCTTGTCCTGCAATAAACGGCTCCTACTCCTGCTGTATCAACGTACACAAGTTATTCGTCACCCCCCGGTTATTTTGCTGCAGCCGGACTGCGGCAGGGCTGGAGACTGGCTCCTCCACGGAAGACCATGGTTCATGTGGAATGTCCCCCAGAGGCCTGTGTGTGCAAGGCTCGGTCCCCAGGCCTTGGCACTATTGAGAGGTGGTGGGACCTTCAATGGCTGGGGCCTCTCGGGGAAGTGACGTCATTGGAGCTGTGGCCTTGGAGGGGATATTGGGATCCCTGTCCCACCCGGCCACCAGGAGGTGACCAAACCTTCTCTGCCATGTGCTTCTGCCCTGAGGAGTGGTGCCACCCCCCAGGCCCTCTCTCCCAGGAAGTCCTTGACCTTGAAAGTATAAAAAAGTTTCAGGCTATTTAGGCTCCGATCTGCCTTCTCTTGTGGAGGTAGCCGCAGGGGCAGGAGAGCTCGTCTGGAGACGAGAGCAAAGGACCCGTAAGCTACATACAAGGGAAAACTTCAGAGAAGAAGTGGCCCAGGAGGTGGGCCACCACGGGCAGGGAGTGGACAGACGTGGGGAACTGGAGACCTGGGCCCTGTGGCTCTGCAGCAGGAGACAGATGGGCCTCCGGGTGTTTGAAGGATCCTCTCCGTTTGCTCGCCCAGTGCCTTTGTGACTGTCTGTAGCTGCTGTTTTAAATGAGAGCGACGTGAACGGACGTTTCTAACAATGCAACCGCCCAGAAGAGAGAAAGACTAAAGGGGAGGAGGACAGGGAGCCGCGGCTGCAGGCGGGAGAAACGGGATTCTGAGCCTGGGATGGAAGACGGGTCGGGGCAGCAGAGAGGGAGGACGCCTAGGAGCCCAAGGCAGGGCTCAGCCAGGACACGGCATGGTGGAGCCCGAAACCACCCAGCACAGGAAACAGGGAGACGGGTGCTGAGCGTGGGGAACAAGAGCAAGCTGGAGCTCACAGGTGTGAGCAGGGCCCCGTAAGGACGGAGACCTGCATCAGTTTGTCTCTGACATAAATGACATGAGTGTCCTGTAAGAGCCGGGGGGCCTGGTCTCACATGCACACATGCACACACACACACACACACACTGGTCTCACACACACACACACACACACAGGTCTCACACTCACACACACACACACACAGGTCTCACACACACACACACGCACACACACACACACACACACTGGTCTCACACACACACGCACACACACACACTGGCCTCACACTCACACGCACACATGCACACACACACTGGTCTCACACTCACACACACACGCACACACACACTGGTCTCACACTCACACACACACGCACACACACACTGGTCTCACACTCACACACACATGCACACACACACTGGTCTCACACTCACACACACACGCACACACACACTGGTCTCACACTCACACACACACGCACACACACACTGGTCTCACACTCACACACACACACACACACTGGTCTCACACTCACACACACATGCACACACACACACACTGGTCTCACACTCACACATGCACACACACACACTGGTCTCACACTCACACACTGGTCTCACACTCACACACACACGCACACACACACTGGTCTCACACTCACACACACACGCACACACACACTGGTCTCACACTCACACACACGCACACACACACACTGGTCTCACACTCACACACGCACGCATGCACCTGACCCAAACCAGAGAAACCAAAGGAGGCTGCAGGAGAAGGAACAGTTGCAGACCCAGTGCTGCCTTGTGCTGGGGACTGTCACAGACCAGCAAGGACGTGTGTGAACTAAAAGTGTCTGTGGCTGCCCATCAGTCTTTCCACCCTCACTAGGAGCAGACCAGGAGGAGGACTACAGGAGAAGTGGCTCAGCGTAGACCAGGGATAAGCCGTGGCAGCGCGGATGCCGGTCAATTTTAGGAAAAGCGCAGGTTTTTCTCACCTATTTCTAATTTCTCCTGAGGGGCTGATGTCAAGGGCTGGCCGTGAGGAGGCTGCTGGTGGTGAGGAGGATGTCATTGTTGGACTAAAGAGAGCAGAAACATTTGAAAGAGCAAATAATGAAGGTAGGTCTGTTCTGTTCACTTGAAGCCAAGCTCCTGGCCAGTGCAATAAGACAGGAAAAATAAATAAAATAGATGCACGTCCAAAAAAAAATAAATAAAAGAGGTTTTAGATGGCAACCAGGTAGGAGAGAAGAAATAAGGAACAGTCAAACTCTAAAGGCTCCGTGGACACCCTCACCTTCACCCCTGAGCTGCATTTTTCAAGGTGCAGTTAATCTTGGAGCATTGTGCATCCGGTTCATTAGCGCCTACATCGTCTGTTAGTTTACAGAAGGTTTTAGACTGATTAAAAGAAGCCTGGAGAGAGAGCCTGCTAGAGATCCACCATGTGGGTCCAGTCCAGTGCCATGTGCCCATCAGAAAACACTGACCCAAGGACACTAAGAAGGACCAGACCACCTGGCCCTCTGTGCTCCAGGATCACAGGAATTGACTCCGCAGGTGGGCGCCTCCCCTTCCTTCCATTTCTCATGTTCACCATTTGCAAGTTTTTGTCTAAAAGAAGAAGCCCGAGACCCCAGAGCCACCCCATTCCTGGGCGCCCGCACTCCCTCTGCCTTTGGGAGCGTGCCCTGCTCTAGCGTCTCCTCCTTGATAAACCTCTACGTGCCTCTTCTGATGCATCCTGGAATTCCTTTCCACAGCGTAAGGCAAGGACCTGCCAGGGCCGAGTTGAGGTCCCCTTCTCCCTTCTGGGGACCTCCTTAGACCTCATGTGGTGACAGCATAATTATTTATAAGAAAATCAAAAGGCATCGATAAGACAGTGGAGATTGATGGAGTGGGCG
>NW_026000185.1:1547679-1588359 GCF_001458135.2 Marmota marmota marmota | reverse complement strand
CCCCCCCCCCGTACCAAGGCAATGCATGCTGATCAGCCCTGGTTTTGTTTTCATTTTATTTTACTTATTTTTTTTCTTTTTGTAATGCTGAGGATCAAACCCAGAGCCTGATATATGTTAGGTGAGGATTCTATCACGAGCTGGCCTGAATTATAATTTTATATACTAGCAGAGAATATAGACTGAAATTAAAATATTCCACTTTCAGCTGCATCAAAAATGTAAAATATGTCAGAATATATTTAATAAAAAAGTGCCCTATATCCATTGAAAACCATAAAACATGGCTGATTAAAATGAAAATCGTCTAAAAATAAGTGAAAAGACATTGACATATTTGTAGATTGAAGACTGTTAGGTTGGTCAGATGTCAATAATTCCTACTTTGATCTATACATTCAATTCACTTTTGATCATAATTCCAGCAGCCTTTATGGACAACAGAGGTGGAGGCCAGGCTTGGTGGTGCACCCTGTAGTACCAGCTACTCAGGAGGCTGAGACAGGAGGATGGCAGGTAGGAGGCCAGCCTTGGCAACTTTAGTGAAACCCTGTGTCTCAGAATAAAAAAATAAAAGGGCTAGAGTTGCAGCTCAGTGGTAAAAAGTCCCTCAGTTCAATCCCAAGTATATAGAAAAAAAATTGACAAAGTCTGCTTTTAAAATTTAAGTGGAAATGCAAAAGTCATAGCACACCCAAGCAATTTTAGTAAAGTGAACAGATTTGGAGAATGAATGCTATCTGATTTACCTGACTTCTTATATGACCACTTTATCAAGAAAAGGTGACATGGTTACAGTGTAAGACAATTGAATTGGTGGAATAGTCCAGAGAGTCCAGCAAGAGACTCAGACCTACCTGGTCAATGACTTTAGACAAAGACACCAAAACAGTTCATTGCAGGCAAAGATGAACCTGATCTCTTCCTTACGCCAAACACAAAAGTTAATTTGACAGGATCAGGGACCTAGGCATAAAAGTCCAGAGTATGAAATTTTAAGAGAAAATATAGGTGAATATCTACTCAACGTAGGAGAAAATATTTCTCAGATAAGACACACAAAAAAGGAAAAGGACAAAAATGTTAAATTAACTTCATCAAAATCAAACTTTTTTTTGCACATCAAAAGTCACCATTAAGAAAATGAACCCCTAAACCACAGATGGTAAGAAAAAATAGTGTAAAATATATATGTGACAAATGGCTTTTGTCAGAATGTTTGTGGAACTTCTACAAATCAATAATAATAAAACAAGCAACCCAACTTAATATGTAGAGTGCCTGAAGTACCTTTTCATAAGCAAAAATACGTACATTTAAAATAAGCACACGCACATGTTCTGAATATCGTTAGTCATCAGGAAAATGCAAAAATGCCTCATATCAGCATGCTACGTGAGTCACTGAAACTAATCAAGATTGACAGCCTCCAATATCAGCCAGGGTGTGGAGGAAACAGGAGTGCCCAACTTCCTGCCGGCAGACCGTATAACCACGTTGGGAAAAGTCGACAGCTTCTAGCCGACAACCTGTGATTCCAGCCCCAGACATGCATCAAAGAGAAATGAAAGCACATATTCCCCAAAAGACCTCCACCAGAATGCTGATGGCAGCATCTTAATAACTGCTCCAAATCGAAGACAGCCAAAATAGTCATCAACAGAAAAACGTACAAGCAATTTGTCGCTTTTTTATACCATGGAATAACAACTCAGCAACAAACAGGAATAAACTACTTATGCACGTGAACAACAGAGATAAATCACTGAGAGAGCGTGGAAGGCAAGAGAAGGCTCAGAGGAGAAGGTTCTGTAAATGCCGTTACTTTAAAGTCCTAGAACACGTAGAACTCGGCTATGGGGGAAGCAGGAGACGTGGCTTCCTGTGGGAGCCTGACTGGCACCTGGACTAAGGGAACTGTCCATGGGGGAAGGTCTGCTGTCCATGGTGCTGATTAGACGGTGCATTTTCCAAAACCCAGGCAGCGCACACTTCAGATTTATGCATTTCCCAGAAATTTTACCGACAAAAAAGAATTTTTTAAAAATTTTGAACTCGGGTTGGCTTGCTTTTCATGGTGGATCAAGGTAGCGTTTCTGCAACTGCTTTGTGTGTCCCCGAGCCTGGAGCAAAGGAACCAATATTTTGAAGATAATGAGATCCAGGCTTCTCATAGCGAGAAAAGGCAGGTGTGAACATGGAAAGGGCAGAAGACAGAATATTCCCTGTGATGTTGGATTGGAATTCGGGACACTGGCATAAACCAGTGGTTTTCACGTGTGTGTGTGTGTGTGTGTGCACTTGTGTCTACCCCAGCTCTATGTGCCGAGCCCAGGAGGATTTCTATGTGGGCAGTGAGCACAGCTAGAGCCAGAGCTTGGTTCTCACTGTCAGCTTCCTCAGAAGGGAACTGCGGTTCCCTGGGTGAAAGGCCGTGATGGGAGGGGCCAGTGTGAGCTGAGCCTGGAACCCCTGGGTGCTGTTGAGTCAGAAGTGCTCAAGAAGGACGTGACTATTTTGGCAAGATGTGGGGCCACCGGGAAGCAGTTCCCACAGCTCGTGGTCTGACGCTCTGGATATGGAAACAAATGGTGAGCCTAGAGTAGAACTCACTGAACCATCTCTGAGCCCACAATGAGACCAGGGGCAGATGGACAGGTAAGCAAACAGAAGGAGCCAAAGTTCTTCCTCAGTGTGGAGCATCAAGCAGAACATGTGGCAGGATCGGTGAGTGGGAGAAGCATCGGGATGTGTGGGCTTGATGCAGGAGCAGGGCAGGTACGGAACTCGTGATACCTGTGCACAAGTTATCTCAGAGAGTTCACAGTGGAGAAAACTGGCCGCACCATGTCATCCAGGTGATTCTGATGAATGTTCTGCAAAATAACCAGCTCTTCCATAATATCAAGGTCAAGAGAGACAAGGAAAGGCTGCGGAATGTTCTAGATGAAAGGAATCCAAGGAGACATGACAGCTAAATGTGCTGCGTGATCTGGATTGGAAGGTGGACTGGGGTGGGGAAAGTCTCCTGTTGAGAAAGTGGACATTTGGACAGGCTGTGGATTTCATGGAGGTTTCTATCCGTGTTAAATTTCCTGAATTTGATAATCATGTTTATGGAAGAGATTATTTTGTATGTTAAGAAATACCCATCAAAACCAGTGAAGGAGGGGTGTGATGCCTAACTTCCCAGATGATTCAGGAGGAAGTACATATGCACGGCGATGGGTCAGATGAGGCCCAATGTGAACCACTGTGAGCACGGGGGGAGGGCATTGAGATCCTCTTGGACTCATCTTACAGAGTTTCTCTAAGTTTGGAAGTGTATCAGTCAGAGAGAGAGAGAGAGAGATGCACATCCATGATTCCTGAAGAGCTAGGCCATGCTGTCCAACTCCGCGAGGTCTTTTTTTTTTTTTTTTTTAAATGATCTTTTTTTTTTTTAATTTTTATTTATTTTTATTGTTTTAATTTTCGGCGGACACAACATCTTTGTGTGTATGTGGTGCTGAGGATCGAACCCGGGCCGCACGCATACCAAGCGAGCACGCTACCGCTTGAGCCACATCCCCAGCCCTGCGCGAGGTCTTGGCTGAACTCTGTCCCTGGGTTGGCAACGACGGGCAGAGAGTGATGGTCACAGGTCTCTAAATCAGAAAGCTGGTTAGACCATAAAATTGGAAGTTAAAAAAAAAAGGCATGTCGAGATGTAGGAAGTTTAATTCCGTTGCATATGTTATTCCGAAGGTTGCTATAATCACAAGCATAACTAATAGGAAGTTACGTACGTACCTTGTTATGAAAGATCCTGTGCAGTAAGGAAGACCACGAGGCCGGGGCGGCCTTCTCGGTGCGCGTGGACACCTGGAACACAGACTGCCCGCGTCAGTCAGCCTCCAGGCAGATGTGATGGGCTGCATTCAGCAGGGTGGGGAGTCAAGGCACAGGTCGCTCCACAAGCCACTGTTGAATGACTCAATGAAACTCCCGAGGGTTTGGCAAGACCTAGTCCTTGCCGACTTTTGGAAATAGATGTTTCCAGAAGGAACTCTGCTCTGAAGGACAGAAGAGAAATTGGTCTTGGCCTGGAGAGTTTGAGGGTTTCCTACAGGTGCTAAGAGACCTTAGCTGTCACCAGTGGGATGATGGAGTTCAGGTGGGGAATGATACGGGGAAAGAGAGGCCAGGGCAAGGTGGCATCCCAGAGAGGGACTGCTGGGGGGAGGGACGGCGCCAGCATGGAGTCCCTGGCAGGAGGAACCAGTGCACATCTCGGTGGAGTGTGTCTGCTGTGGGTGCCCACTCGTGACAGTGAAGCAGACACAGTGTGGAGGCCACAGGTCCCGGGCAGTGTTCAGGCCCTGTCCTAGAAGACATCACGGCTTCTTTCCCCCGAGGCAGATGCCTCCTTTATATGTGTCTATTGTTCCTCAGAAGAAAGTCTCACAGCAAATCTCACTTCTCTGTGGAGCCCTTGGAAACCGCAGCCCAAGAGGAAGCTCCCGTGAACGTGCCCTGTCCCCACGTGCTCAGGTCTAGAGGTGCTTTTTGTACACACCCTCCCTAAGACCCCGCCCTGACTCTGAGGCCTGTACCATAAACCCTCTGGGTGGGATGAAATTGAGGGCGACGGAAGGTACATCGTGACTTAAATTCCAGTGAGTCTGTTTGCTGAGTTTTGTGGGACCAGGGAGTGCAGCCTGGAGGGACAGCAGGTGGCCTGCTCCCCGAGGAAGGCTCCGAGAGGTGGGCTACCTTTCTGCCCCCTCCCCAGGGCCCGGGGCTTCTTTCTAGGAGACCACCAAGCTCTGCCTGAGCCTGAGGTGACCAGTTGTGCCAAATGCCCACGCCCCGCCAACGTCCCTGCTCTTGGGTCCTCTCCCTCTGTGCTAGTCAGTTTTTTTCACTGCTGTGACCAAAGGACCTGAAGGGACATGGAGGAGGAAGAGTCTATTTTGGCTCGTGGTTTGCAGAGATTCAGTCCCTGGTCAGCCGACTCCATCACCCTGGGCCCAAGGTGAGGCAGGCACCATGGCGGAGGGTGTGGTGAGGGCAAGGAGCTCCGGCCATGGTACCAGGAAGGGAGAGCGCTCCACTCACCAGGGATAAACCCCAAGGCACACCCCCAGGGAGCCACCCCACCAGCCACCCTGCCTGCCCACGTCACCACCCAGCAAATCCAATCAAGTGGATTCACGCACTGAGAAGGTTAAGGCTCTTAAAACCGAATCACTGCACCTGAACTTGCCTGCGTCGTCTGGCCCATGAGCTTTGGGGGACACCTCGTATCCTCCCCCTCCTCTCCTTTGTCACTTGGTCCTCGAGGCCCTGTGGGTGGAGGGTTGGCCAGTGTCCTCTCGTCTTCCACTGGGCAGTGATGCTGTTTGAGCATTTCAAACAAGACGGTGGCAAGGGGGACAGGAAGGAGGCAGAAGAAGAGGAAATAGAAGCAAGGAGGTGAGAGAGAGGGAGAGAGGGAGAGAGAGAGAGAGAGAAGAGAAATCAGGGTGGGGAGAGAGAGAGCCGAGGCCAGCCTCCTCCTCTGCCCACACCTCTAGCCTTGACCCCCTGGAGTCCCGAGGGTGGCTGGGAAGCAGGGGACACAGGCAGAGGGAAGGGGACTCTGGGGACCTGTCATTACACAGGGAAGGAAGAGGGAGGGGCTGTGCCTGCTGGAAGAAGGGGTTCGGATCAAAGGAGAACGTGAAGTACACAGTGAGAGAAGTCACTGCTCCACATAGACAGAGACTGAACACAGGACCGGCTCTTCTTGGTCAAAGGCTCAGGGAGACCCCTAAAACTGAGTGAATGAAATGCTCCCGTCTACCTATGAAGCAGCAAGGGGTGCCAACGATGGCCCCACCACGCCCTCCTGCCTCCAGCTCTCTCACTCCCTTAGAATACATGATACACACGGCGTGCCGGGTGCTTACTCTGCACAGTTACACTAGTTATAGTGTCGATTCATCAGCATTTAGCCCTGACATTGAGAAGCACAGCTTCGCATGCTAACACCGCGCTAGGACAACAGGCACATTTTATTGGGCATTTACCATGTGACAGACACCTGCTGGAGCCCTGCGTGCACACTGATCCTCTCAGCAGCCCGATGGCAGATGTGGTAACTGGCAGCAGTCACAGAGGTGACAGTTTGCCCTGTTCTTTGCAAAGCAAAGAGTCCCACCCAACTCTGTGACCAAACCTGGGCTCTTATCCACTTTATGAATCCACCGCTTTTTGAGTATTTCCTTGTTTGGTTCTAACAGTTGTTGTGAGTTGGGTCTCCCTCTCCTTTCAGAGATCAGGAAAGTGAGGCACTGAGGTGCTCTAGTTTGTGGGTGTCCCCTGAGACTCCTGGGATCCTTAATGACCTGTCCTGTATTTAGCATGCACTGATTTATCTAATCACAGGTGGTTTTCAAGAGCTCGCAACCTGCTCAAAGTGCGAGCTGCCTGTACCTTGCAATCTCATTTATGCCTCCATCCGGCAGGCTCCAGGTTCCAGTCTTAACAAAACTTAATGAGCTTTGGCTCTATGTATGCGAGGGTGACAGCTTGGGTGACAGCTTGGGTGACATTCTAGTCTCCCCTGAATCTTCCACCATCTTCATAAAGGTTTCTAGAGTGGAAACGCCTTCCATCTCCTTAGAAGAAAGAATAAGACGCACACAGCCTACCTCATTCTGCCCCATTTCAACTTTAAATTCTCTCTCCCAATTGATGCTCAGCACCTGTCTCTATCCCCAAACGTTAATGGATCACCTACTGTGTGCTGCGTCCTAACATGTTTCACTATAGGGGGTAAAAAAGAAGTGCAAATATAAATACACAATGTATCCATGACGACAATAAGCACAAGTGATACATTTCTTTATTGTGAAGCAAAAATTGTTTTTAAAGTTCAATTAGGCTGGGGGTGTAGCTCTGTGGTGGAGAGCTCACCTTGTATACAATAAGCCCTGGGTTCAGTCTCTAGTACTGCAGAAAAAAGAAAAGAAAAACTCCAGTTATTCTGCTTGTCTTAAAAAAATGTTTTGGATTTACACATGAATTCATATTTAAAGTTTGACAGGTTATCAGCTAGCTTACCCTAAACACTGGAGATTAACAATAATCGCATTACAGAATGATCCTGACAATTAAAAATAAATGATATAGATGATGAGGAGGAAGATTTTTGAGACAGGTTTTGGCTGAGTTGCTGAGGTTGGCATTAAAACCTGTGATCCTCTTGCCTTCGTCTCCTGAGTAGCTGGGATTACAGGTGTGAGCCACTCCACCTGGCCGAGCATATATTCTTAATTAATGTCCTGGCTCATGGTAGATGGCTTAATGTACAGTGATATTTTTTTGTCATTTTTATTATCACTATATTACAATGAACATATGCTCTAAATAACAAATGTAGGAGACCATTGACAGTTTTAAGACATAGACCCTAAAATATGAAAACCTACATTTATACAGAAAAACATCCAAATGATAGGCTCTTCTTGGTGGACGGCTTCCCAGATGGCTCACAAAGGGACCAAGCCCCATATTGACAAGACCACCCATGAAACCGGGCCATTGAAATTGACTGTCTAGACCCGGAACTCAACCCTGAATCCATGCAGAGATCAAGCTGCAGATGAAGACGGGTGAGGCAGCCCTGGCACCCTCAGATGCACACCTTAGTCACAGTCTTGCTTATTTGTATAGTAAGTGGATAGAATGGGTTTCAATTCCTCTCCCAAATTTTCCTGAAATATGTGGTTCTCTCAGTCTATATTTGATTTTCCTGCAATTGACAGAGATAGGCCTAATAAATATTTTATTTCTTCCTTATTATCATGAAAAACAAACCTAAGTGCAATTGTAAACGTCAAGGAATATTTGGATTTAGACTCCAAGAGGCAATAGAGAGTGGTGGGGAGTGCAGAGGATCGGTCACAGATGCTGTCCGCTTGAAGACTGTCAGGTGCGCCTGGCATGGATTAATTTCTCAGTCTTTCCAAAGACACAGAAAGTGTGGATTTTTATGGGAAAAAATTCAATATTCAAGTGTTGGCAGCTTTTTTTTTTTTCCCCACGTGGTTATGTGCTGACATTCCCTAGACCAAGCAGGACATCTCACCAGTAAGGACCCCTTAGCAAAATCACCCGGGCCAGGAGTCACCTCCTAAAAATCCCAGCCATTCAGTCACTCCCCACATAACCACTGCCTGCCACATTTTGCGCGTTCACCTTAGACCCTGGAGAACGCCCAAGGATGATGTCTGTGCGACAAGGGGCTTTGGGATCTGACCTCTTCAGGGTGATCCCAGCTCTGCCACCCTCTGGCAGGGTCAGGTCATCTGTAAACTGAGAACCACTCCCAACTCTCCGGGTTGCTCTGATAATTAAACGAGACACTGCCCTGATGGTGGATGGCAGGCGTTTGTTGACCATTTACAGGTGAAGGTCGGTTCTTGGGATCGTGCACAGCTCTGTGATGGAGGCGTGGCCTTGCGTTTTCCATGTCTGAGACAGCAAGCTTCCTGCAAGCTTGGGCCGGTGTTCCTCCCCTGAAAACGTCCTCTCCATACAGCTCATGTGGGCACAGATGCCATCGTGTTGAATTATGGGGCCTCAACCTTATTGCACCTCGGTGCCTAGTAACACTGCGTTGCATCTGATACCGGGGTCGCCCCGTCCTGTTAGACCCAACTTATGGTCAGCGGCAGAGCCATTTTTCCTGGGTCCTGTCTTGTTAGGTACATCCTCACTGACTGACTGGCAGAGGCAGGGGGGGCCAAATCTCCTAAATTCAGAGTCTGGGCCGCCTGCGGTGTCACGCAGCCTGGCGCTACCCTACCCTTCTTCCCCGGCTCCCGGCGTCCATTATCATCCTCCCAGAAGATGCCACTTGGTTCCTACTGGAAAGTTCCCTTCCCGGGGTTCCCTTGGTTTAGCCACCTGCCCTTCAGCTTTAGGACTTTCACAGAGGCTCATTGAATCTGCTTCTCTGTCTTTGATAAGAAATCAGAGCTGCTCCATGCTGGGTTGTAGAGACCATTATGTCCTCTCAAATCCTTTTTCCTGTATTTGTGCATTTCCCTCCATCCTTATTCGATTTTGAGGTCTTCCCAAACTCTGCTTGATTCTATAACATCCTCCACTATTGGGTTGAACACTCCAGAGGCGTGGCAGGATCACTAAGGACTGACCGGCTGGCTTTGCACCCCTCCTCTCATCATGGTGAAGGCTGATCTCCAAGATGGTGGTCTTTGGGGAGGCGCCCAAGTCACAGACATGGAGCCCTCGTGCATGGGATTAGTTAGTGTTCTCATATCAGGTGGAGGAGATCACAGTCTCACCTTCTTTAACAGGTGGACACAGGGAAAAGGTGCTGTTCATGAACTGGGAAGCGGGCCCTTGACAGACACCTGATGTTGGACCTCCAGCCTCCAGAACTGCGGACAACCAAGATCTGTGGCTTATAAGACCCTCCAGGGCATTTTGTTATAGCAGCTGAAACAGACTGAGGCCACAGTGTGAAGGAAAGACGCAGCTCCTAAGGTGAGACAGGTGTGTGCTTGAGCCCCACTTACCTGCCAGAGTTCCTCCCTCTGGAGCCAAGGGCCCTCGTCTGTTGAAGGGGCTTGTTGATGTGACCTGATCCACGTGGGGGGGAAACACTGAGCGGGTAGTGAGAACGGCCCTCATCAGTCCTGGAGTGTGAATGATCAGAACAAGTGATCATTCCTCCATCATATCAAGACAAAGATGCTCATTAACAGCACAAGATCCAGACTCCTCAGGGAGAGAAGCGTGTCCAGACCTGGGGAGTGCCCAGTCCTCGGAGGACGGGAATGGCCATCTGGGGAAGAGGCGTTGCTGGAGGACACGAGGGCAGTAAGTGCTCCTCGTCCCTGAAGTGGACGGAGCTCTCACATTCTCCTCAGCACCCAAGAACTTCCCTAGGTGCTGCACGAGTCCTTGAAACACTTGGACCGGGAGAGTCCGTACCCTGCAGTTCATCAGAATCGAGGGCTCGCTGAAGCTGAGGGCTGGGGCCCCACAGGTGCTGATGTTGCAGGTCTGGAGTGGAGACCGATGGCCTTCGTTTCTGTTTTATTGCTGGGTCCCAGATGATGCCAGCACTGCTGCCTGAGGGCCACACTGCGAGGACTGCTGGCTCCGATACTGCTCTCCCGCTGCATCTTAGTGGTCCCCAACTGGGAGTCAGTTTTGGACCAGCTGCAAGACTGTTGGCGATGTCTGGAGACATTTTTGGTCAACACAACTGGGCTGTGAGGATGCTGCTGGCTTCTGGTGGATAGGGACCAGGGATGTTAGGCATCCTGTATTGTACTGGATAGCCAATCACAACAGAGTTATGTGACCCTGAATACTGGATTGACAACAGTCAATCTGATAACTAAATGAGCTACTAAGTGTCTGCAAGGAGGGTAGCATATATAGCATGGATACACTGTTCCACTGTTCAAAAGGATGATCCACATCCCAGGCAGGATGGAACAGGATGGCATGAGATCTCATCATGCTACTCAGAATGGAACACAGTTCAAAACTTGTGACTTATTTATTTCTGGAATTATTTATTTATTTATTCATTTTTCAGTACTGAGGATTGAACCCAGAGATACACTACCACTGAGCCACATTCCCAGTCCTTTTTACTTTATTTTGAGACAGTGTTCACTAAGTTGCTGAGGCTAGTCTCAAACTTGTAATCCTCCTGCCTCCTGCCTCCCAAGTAGCTGGGACTAGAAATTCCCAGTACGTACTTTTAGGCCATGGTAGACTACAAGTATTGGGAACCAGGGAAAGGAATACCACAGATAAGGGGGCCAACTCCACTGGGAGTTTGGACTTGAACTATGAACTTGAGTGTGGGACACATTTTAGCTGAATCACCTCCTCAAAGACCCTCTCTCCCAATATAGACCCATCTGACATAATGGGGATTAAAATTTCAACATAGAATTTGGGTGTCAGGGACACAATTCAGCCCATAAATAACCTCAACTCCCTCTGAGCTGAAATTTCCTCCTCTCTCAAAAGAGCGTAGCTGATACCTGCCTGGGTGTGAGGAAAGCCCTCGGCACAGAATAGGGACTTGGTGAATTCAGTGTCCTTCCTTGTACAACTCCGTGCCTGCCATGGACCCTGTTCCTGGGGGCTGGAGAAAGGAAGGAGACTGGGCCACCGTTGCACTATTCCAGCCGGGGGTCTCGCTCCTCAGGTGCAGCCCTGAAGCATGAGTGTCACCTGGAAACGGGGACCTCTGGCCCTCTGCCAGGTCTACACCCAAGCCAGAGGCTCCGGGTATTAGCTGCTTTGTCTGCACATTAAAATTGAGAAGCAGCCGTCTAGACTAAATGCAAAGCGACTCCCTTTCCCTTCCACCCTCTGCCTCTTCAGCCCAGGCAGCGTCTCCAGGGCTGAATAATCCGCCCCACCCCTTCTCCGTGCTTCTCAGGTCTCCCAGCACTCTCCCCGTCCTAGCCGGCTCTTGGCCACTGTGACCCGGACACCTGGCCAGAACAGCTCCGAGGAGGGACGTTTGTTTTGAGCTCAAGGTTTCAGAAGTTCAGTTCATGGTTGGATGACTCCATTGCTCTGAGCCCGAGGTGAGGCAGAGCAGCACGGAGGACATCATGGCGGCAGAGTGTGGCCGAGTGTGGCCGAGGAAGCTGCTCTGCTCATGGTGTCCAGGAGGCAGGGAGAGGAAGGGCAAGGAACACATGGGAGAGGAATCCTTCCAGAGCACGCCCCCGGTGACGGTGACCCACTGCCAGCCCACCTGCCCACAGTCACCACCCAGTTAGACCCTTCAAAGTGGGTCGGGCTGATTAGGTCACAGGTCTCCTCGTCGTCCAATCATTTCACCTCTGGACATTCACAGAACAGATCTGGGGGGACTTGTCATATGCAAAGCTTCACGTTCCCTGCATCATTTCACCAGCAGAAGAGAGAAAGAAATACTTCCTCAGAGAGACGACTTGCAGCCTTGACACCACCTCTGAGGTTTGTGACCGTCAGTCAGGAGACGGGCGGAGGACAGCTGCCTGGTGTCCGCTTGGTTCAGTCTTCCCTGTCTGGGCATCGGAGGGTCCCCAGGAGCAGCTGTGAGTTTATGCACAACCACTGTGATGGTCATTAACAAGCGTCGGCACACTCTGGGGGGGTGGGATCCTGGTCCAGCATGTCGAGTGGCTTTGGGACCTACCTTGAGAAATGCTCAATCAATTCTGTTCTCTAATCGCCCCCTGAAAAGTTGTGCCCGAACCCGCCGCTCACGTCACCCGCTCTTGGAGCTCACCTCTGTGATAATGGCTTCAGCCTCGGTCCCCTGAGGATGCCAACCCCCCAAACCCAGCACGTCCTCCTACGTGACACGCTTCCAGCTCTGGCCATGCACTGGGACAAGGAGAGAGTCTGGCCTCCAGGGGGAGAAAGGAGCGTGTACCCTTTCTCAGCATGGCTTCCCGGGCTGCTGGCTCCTGACCACAGTGGACACCACAAAGTCCATTTGCATCTCAAGCCTTCTGCTGCCCGGGCTGCTCTCTGAGATCCAGACTAGTCTCAGCGCCTCGGAGGCAGGCGGAGCCGTGCGGAGACCGCACGACCATTCCACGTTCCCGTCCTGGGATCCTATAGTCTGAACAAATGGCTCAACGATTTTCTAGGCTCTTGGGTCCATTGCTCAGACACTTGGAAGTCCCACCCCGTGTCCTCTGCAATGCCAACCTCATTCCTGGCCATGCAGAAGGCACTGTGAAACAGTCATCACGAAACCTCAGCCAGGCTGTGTCTCATGTCTGTTGCTCAGCGCCACGTTTTCTGCACCTCAAAATATCCCCAAAATACTGATCCAGTAACCACAGGGAACAGTCCTGTGATTGACAGGTGGTCCCCTGGAGCTGCAGACCTGGACCCGGATGCTGCAGGTATGGCCGTGAGAGAGCCGGCGAGACCAGCGCCCCTTCCTCTTGACAGAGGATGGATGGGACTCCTCAGCCCTCAAGTACTCCAAACCCCATCGATGGGCAATCTCGTCATGACAGGGATGACTCGCTAGTGACCGTTGTCCTAGCACCATCCTTCTTGAGACATTTAACTGCCACCTCGTAACTTTAAATTAAAAATTTTATTTTGAGATGATTAAAAATTCAGGTGCAGTTGTAAAATTTAATACAGGAAAAAAAAAAAACCCTGTGTACTCTTTACCATCTCCCCAACGGTGGAATCCCGCAAAACCATCGCAGCCAGGACATCGACATCAACGCCACAAAGATGCGGTGCGCCTTCCTTGTCCGGAGGATCCCTCACGCTGCCCTGGCACGGCCCTGCCCGGCTCCCTTCCCCTCCCTAACGCATCTGTGACAGCTCCATCCCACCATTGGCCATTTCGAGAATGTCATGTAAATGGGTTCGTGCAGTATGTGAGCTTTAGATTTTGAATTTTTAAAAAATAATTTTTAAAAGAAGTTTTAAATAATTCTCCAAAAAAGTTGCATTTGGGTGATTGCATTTATCATTTTCTCCTTGACGTGGCCGAGTGGCACTGCAGAGTGCAGATGTGTCACCATTCATTTATGAGGGACTTCTGAGCTTTGGACTGTCAGGAGTGAAGCCGCTGTAAGCATTTATAAGCAGGCTCCGTGGGGAGGCAGGTCTCCATTCCTCGGGATACAAGTCCATATTATAATGTCGGCTGGTGCAGCAGTTGCAGATTTCATTACTTGAGACGCTGCCAGACTGTTCTCAGGGTGTGTACCACCTTCCATCCACACCAGCAGCGTGTGTGTGTCTGATCCAGTTTCTCCACGTCCTTATCCGTATTTGATGTTGCCACTATTTTTTTTTAAGCCACTCTGGTGACTGTGTAGTGCTGCCTCATTTTAATTTGCATTTTCCCGGGTGGTTTTGATTTGAGCATCTTTTCATGTGCTCTTTTCTGTCTGTACAGCCTCTTCAGGGAAATGCCTGTTCATGTCTTTTGCCTCCTAATTGGATTTCTTCGTCTCTTTTTTACTCTTGAATTATAAAAATTCTTCATATATTCTAGACATCAGTCCTCTTTCAGATACGTGGTTTGTAAATATTTTGTGCCCATTAGTGATTTGCCTTTTTATTCACTCACAAGTGTCCTTACAGGGCTAACATTCTTAAAGAAATCCAATTTATCAACTTTCTCCTCTATAAATCATGCTCTGGGTATCAAGTTAAGAATTCTTTGCCTTGTTATAGTGGGTTCCCTGTTGGTTACTGTAACAAAATACCTGAGATAACCAATTTATAATGAAGAAAGGTTTATTCTGTTTCATGTTTTTGGCAGCTCAGTCCATGACCAGTTGGTTCTATTACTTTGAGCTGATGGTAGCACATCGGGGTGGGGAGGGGCGGAGTGTGGTGAAGCAAAACTACTGGCCTCATCATCAGGATGTGAAAGGAAAAAGAGGGAGAGAAAGGGCTGGGGGTCCACTGGCTTCCTCAAGTGCACATCCTCAGCGACCTGCCACACCCTCCTTCTAAACTTCCTCCCTGTAGCAGCCACCTGGGGACCACCACTCACCACATGGGCCCTTAGGATGTTCCAGATCCAAATGAGGCAGATATTCTCTGATACTTTTCTATGAATTGTGTGGTCTTACATCTGAGTCTGTGGTCCTTTTCTATTTATTTATTTAGGCCTAGGTGTGAGAGTTAGTCGATGTTCCTCTATCCCACCCCTGCGTGTCCCTTTCCTCAGGTCCCTCTGTTGCAAGGGCTGCCCACCCTCTTGTGCCCTGTCTTTGCGTCTTTGTTGAAATCAGCGGCCTGTGAGCGGCCCCTGCACCCCCTGTTCTGCCCACTAGTCAACACCGCGGAGCCTCAAGCCCTGGAGCTCTGACCTGAGCTGGGCGGGCGGGTCCCCCACTTTGCTTGTTCTCAATGTTGTAGACCCCGGTTCCTCTGCTCTTCCATGCACACGTTTGCACCCTCTGGTCCCCTGCAACCTTGGTAAACTGGCTCAGTGGTTCTAAGAGGTTTCTTTCTGCTTTTTGCTGGGTTTGTTGTTGTTGTTGTTGTTGTTGTTTTGTTCTTGGTAAATAACCTGGAATTTTCCACAATGGCCATCTGTCTCCTGCACAGAGGGCTGCCTTGATCTCTCCTGTTGACCATTGGCTCTGCTATAACTTGGAGAACTTTGTCCAGTCGGAGGGGTGAGGGCAGGTATCCTAACTTTTTCCCATCTTAAAGGTAGAACATTTGGGTTGTTTTACTAAAATGAAGGAGTTTCACTTTATTTAGTCCAGTGTGTTTAAGCATTTTTTCCTTTAAATTTCCTCTTTGATCCATGAGTTTCTTAGAAATAGGCTGCTTAGTTTCTAATTTAGAGATTTTCTTTTTCTTTTCTTTCCTCCTCCTCCCCCTCTTCCTTCTCATCCTCTTCCTCCTCCTCTCCCTCCCCCTCCCCCTCCGCCTCCGCCTCCTCCTCNCTTGGTACAATTCACATCTATAATTATAAACTACCCCCCATGAACCTGATAAAAGGTGGCACTTAGGGTCTACAATTAAAATCATAGAATGTTAGTGTCGGAATTCAAATTTTTTTCATTCTGCAAATGAATCATGAACTCAATGAAAGCACATGACTGACCTGAGGTTTCACAGACAATTAGTATCAGGGAAAGATTAATATCTTGGAAGTCTCCAGTTTTCCTGTTGAGCCCTCTTCTCCTGTATTACTTTTCATTCTCTAGCACATTCGGAGGAAGGTTGGGATTGTTGCAGTTGGAAGCATGTATGTGGAGTAGAGTTTCAGGCATTTCAGTTAAGATATTTAGTGAAAGGGACTTATTGGATCATGCTAAAGACACTTATTGATAGTCTGAGGGAGAGTGGACTTCAGGAATGGTTTGACTGGCAGGTCAGTGGTATCTTCCAAGACTAGGCTGCATTTCTATCTTTTCGTTTTGGCCTTCCATAGTGTAATCAAGCTTTTTCATCAGGACCTATGAAGTGAGTTGAGGGGGTCATTTTGGAAGCTTCCAGAAGACGTCATCAAGGAGTCCTTCCTCCCATCTCATTGGCTTCAATGGCTGACGGTTCCCGGAATCTTCACCACTCAGCGACGGATGGGGGGGATCGGGTTACACAGATGAAGCTAAGCCTGAGTCACGTGTGTGCTCAGAAGTCACATTCCCCTAGAGCATGTGTGGGACTCTGAGGAAGGGTGGTTGGCAGAAGGAAAACCCAGGTGTTGCTGGAAGGGGAAACACACATAGGAGTGACTCAGTGTCTGCTAGAGTTGAAAACAGAAGTCAACCTGGATTAGCTTAAACAAAGGGTGGGGACTTGTCACACAGACACAGGCTGGTCCCCTGGGAGCTGCAGGGGGTGGGGCAAGGGGCCAGAGTCAAGAACCAGAGAGCCACCAGGAACCAAGACCTCCTCTCCTCTTCTCCCCTCTTCTCCTCTTCTCCCTTCTCCATGGTTCCTTCTCCCTCCCCCTCTCCTCCTCCTCCCCTTCCTCCTCCCCCTCCTCCTCTGTTGTTTCCAGTTTGACTCCCCTGTGGTTGGAGAACACACTGTGTGACTTCACTTCTCGGGTCATTTCTGGGCCAGGACTTGGTCTTCCTGGACTAAGCCCCGCAGACCCTGGCAGAGCGTGCGTCCTCTGCTGTTTGGGTGGAGGCTCCTGAAGGTCCATGTGACTCCCGGGGCTGGCGGGCGGGTGCTCTGCTGGGTCCTGCGGACTTTCCTTCTGGTTGCTGAGTTGCTGAGAGGGGCTGGGTGGGGTCTCCGGCTGTAACTGGATGCGCCGACTTCTCTCCCCAGGTCTCTGTGTCGCACAGGCTGTCCCCTGGCAGGACCCTCAGACGGCTGCCTTTATGTTTGATGGAACCTGGTGACTTTAGGGAATGTGCACCTCTGTTTCTGTGTGTTTTTACTTTGGAGTCGGCTGGATATTGATCCTGTTGCCCCTCCCTTTCCCTCTTACCCATGTTTCATGATCTACGTTTCCCAGGGTTGACTTTCAATCCGTTTGTATTGATTCATTTTAAGTGAGTTTCTGGTATTCGACTGTGTTGGGTTACTTCTTGTCTTGACTCCACTCTGCAGATCACGTCTTTCACCTGTAGACACTTCAATCCCTGTCGCTGTGGACACTTTAGGGCTTGAGTCTGATGCTCTCTTGTAGCCTCCTGGTTTTCATTGGTCTTTACTTCTTCCTGTCTTCATGGGTGGCTTACTGTAGTGTTCTCCGGTTGTTGTGCAGGTCTTCTTCTGGGTCAGTTCACCACAGGATGCTGGGTTTCCGCCTCACAGGACCAGGAGGCCTGGCCGCCCGCCCTGCCCCTGTGCCCTCTGTCCTGTGAAGAGCCCCCTTTGGCTGGGCCTGTTCTGCTCGGTGCCCGAGGGCCCTGCTGAGCTGTCGGCTTGTTCACGCGCATGGCTGGGACCTGAGACAACAGCAGCGCACGGGGCCTCGCCTCGGTGCCACCCCTTGGCACCCAGTGTCCCTCGGTCTGTCTTCTCCACTTTCAGCATCCGCTGGTGTCTGTTTTGGAGATGGCTTCCAGAGCTTCGAGGCACATTAACAAGAGGAGGAGAAAGGGAAGGTCCATTCCGTCTTGCAGGAGCAGAGGCCACCTGAGGATGCTTGTCAGAGAGTGAAGACGCCGTCAGTTCTGGACACCGTTTTGCGTATTTTCACAACACCTGATTAGACACCTCAATCACACACTGTGAACGTCACCATTTAGCACCTACAATGGCTGGTTTTTACTGTACTTGGAGTCACACGAACATCATCGTGGTCTAATTTTAGATCATTCCCATCACCCCTCAAAGGAGCCCGACCTGGTGGCAGCCATTCCCCTGTCGCCCAGCGCCCACCAGCAGCAGCACCCATCTGATGGCTGTTACCGTGGATTTGAACCTTTTGGACAGGGAGTGTGATGTGACCGTAACTGGCTGCGTTCACGTGGAATCACACTTTCAATATCCACCAGTGCTGCAGCACGCATTGGTGCACTGTCCAGTTTGGGGCTGAATACAATTCCGCTGCAGGGACACACACATTTCCTTTTCCAGCTCACCAGCTGATGGACACCTGGGTTTGTCCACCTCTGGCTGTCACCATAAGTCGGCTGTAAACTCTGGAGCAAGGCTCTGGGGGACATGGGTCCTCGTTTTCCGTGGAGTAGAACGCCAGGCCACCTGTAAGTCTCGGTTAGCATGTTGAGGAGGTGCGACTGGTTCCCAGAGCTGTGGTGCCACTGCACAGCACCATCAGCTAAGGCCTGAGGGCCGAGTCACGCATCCTGTGACATCTCCCAGGCTGAGATGCGTCTGTGGAACTTTGAAATCACAACCAGCTTTTTTATTTCTTAATGTTGTAAAATGGCGCATCTTGTAGTCCATACCCGCTTAGATTTGAGGTTTGTGTTCCCCATCAGACACATACTGCCCGTCTTGAGAGTGATCCACGAGCAGCGATGACGGAAATTAGGGACTGGAAGGGGAAGGGAGATTCTGGGGGGAGTTTAGGGCTATCTCTAGTTGATAGAAAAAGAAGTCGTGTCATGTAGAAATTTATAACTATGATGGACCTGAGAGGAGCAGAGAGGTGAAGAGTACAGGTGAAGCCAATGGTCATCCATCACAGCAGGCCACCAATAAAGGTGCAAGACTCACAGACGCAAAAATAGCCAAGCCACCACACGACTTAGAAATACAGAATGAACTACAAGAAGAAACAAAGAAAGGAGACAAGGGTGGCCACTTTGGTCATTCTTCATTGTGGGGGTGGAAGGATAGAGTTGGAGAGGTGCCGGAGATTAGCCCTGTATCCACTCTCTGCTCTGTTTGATGTTTAGCCACGCGTTAAGTGTCAAATATGGTAAAAGTATTAAAAATACACACTAAAATCAATGCTTTATTGAACACTTCAAGAGGAACAAGAAATATAGAATATGAGCCCTGAATAAGGTTCAAACATGGAGGGAGGTAGCACCAGCTGTGAGTCAGCTTTCCGTTACTGTGACAAATGCCTAAGACCATCAACTTAAAAAGAGGAAAGGTTTATTTTGACTTAGAGTTTCAGAGGTTTCAGTCCATGGTTGCTTGGGGTGGTGGTGACACAGTGAGTCATGGTGTGGTAGGGCAAGCTGCCCACCTCATGGCACGCAGGAAGCAGAGACAGAGAGAGACTGGTGTCCCACAATCCCTTCCAGGGCATGCCCAGTGACCTAAGGCCTCCCATGAGGCCCCACCTCCTGAAGTTCACCACTCCCCAAAGCAGCACAGGCTTGGGAACCAAGCCCCCAACCCAGGGGCTTTGGGTGACCGTGGAGATCCAAACCCCACCACCAGGCAGTGAGTCAATTAGACACTTCACCTCTCCTACGTATTGTTTGTGCTATTTGTAGAAAATTCAAGGAGAGGAAAATAATATTTTTGTTTAGACACATATTAAGTGGCTCAAAATCTCAAGTCACAGAGAGGCCGACATGGTCATTTGGATTCCGTTTCCAAGGCCATTCAGGCATTTAATCTCTCTCTCTCTGTGACTCAGTTTTCCTATCCCTAAGATGGGAATACTACTCATTCAGTCCATAAATCTACATTATGCCATGAAACGTAGATAAAGTGAAGACTCTTTGAAACGTGGAGCGCAGGGATTTTTTTGGTTTTAATCGAGGCTTTTTGCTCGATGGCAGGACAGGTGTGGGCACACAACGTGGGGCTCTCTGTGCCTTTCCTGTGATGGTTGATATTTGATGACATTTAAGTTATTGAATTCTCAGTTTTGTGTTTTCTTCTTCCTTCAAACTATAAAATATCGGAATTCAAAGCATTCCTACGTCCTCCTGTGGGAATCCCGGCGTCAGATGCCTCTCTATCGCGTGTGAGTCATGAAGCAGGAACTGGAAAGCCCCACGGACCAGGACACCCTGGCACCTGTGTGAGAGGTTCGAAGGTGGCCAGTGACCAGAGACCCCCTGTTGTGCATTTGGGACATTCTACCTGATTTCCTTCTCCCGTTCCAAATGCCCCCGCGTCTCCACAGCAATTCAGTCACCCAGTAAGCCCAGCAGCACCGTGCGACGTGGCCACTGCTTGGCCCTCAGAAGCAGCCCGTATGTCAGAGCAGAAGACCCCTCTCACTGCTTCCTGGAGACCAAGGGTAAGGCCTGTGGACCAGGGGTGGTACAGTGGGTCTTGGTGGGTCCAGGGCTGGCCGTCCACTCTCGCCTCCAACTGCTGCTGCGCAAGTTGAAGTGACGGCACCTTCATGATTGCACCTTACAGATGAGGAAATGGGTTAGAGTCGGGGCAAATTGCCCACGGCCCCTGGGCTAGGAGGGGCCTCGATCTCCAAGGTGCCTTGGAGTCTGCGCTCTGGCCCCGGGTTAAGCCACCTCGCACACACCAGGAGCCACCAGCAGATCCAGGGAGGAGCCCACCTGACACTTCACCACCCGGCAGGGGTCACGCCGACACTGACTTGATCTTCGCAGCTGTGCAGAGGGGTTGGTTTATTACGAGTTTCATTCTTTTCTTTTCACCAACAAGAAGCTAGAGAGGCAGAGGAGAGGAGGGAGAGAAGACAGAGGCAGAATGAGAATCGGCGGCCATCCCTATGGGGCAGGAGGAAGAGGGAAAACTGCCCGGGGAGGAAGCTGAGAGGCAGGGGAGGGCTACAGCAGACCCAGGTCAACCAGAGCTTGAGGAAGGACTGAGGGACACTTCCTAACGGTAAGACCTCTTGTTGGAAATAAAAGTGCCGCAGTCTGGCTGGGCACAATCAGGAGCCACTTGTCAAAAGAAACTAACTTTATTTTTAGAACCACACACGCCAAACAAAACAGCCTCTCAGGAAAAACCCTCAGAGCCTCAACTGCCACCACCGGCTTTCCACAAGCCTCTCTCTCCCACCCAAGCTTCTCTCCACCTCCCACAATCCTCCTGCTCTTGAGGCCGATTGGCTGGGTCACGTGGGCGGAGCCAAAAAAGGTCCCCCAATGAGCAGCTCCGTGGTCTGAAAGGGCAGGGAAACAGTCCAATGAGCATCACCGCAGAGGAGCCAATCAGCTAGATGTTGCTGGGGCCGCTGTGAGCCAATCATCAGCCGGCAGCTGGAAGTTTGCTGGCAGCTGGAAGTTTGCTGGGGCCCCTTTGGCTGTGGCTCTCAACATAAAAGGATGAAGAAAAAGGGGGGAAAGGAAGCTCTCCTGCATTGCGCACCCTCAGAGCCGAGCACGGTGCACAGGTCATCGCTTTTAGTTCCCCAAAGGAACCTTAGAGTGACTAACCTCGTTTTCCCCAATGCACGTGACAAGCCCAGGTCCAGGCCCAGCCATCTGGCTCCAAATCCACACTGTGCCGTGCCCTGGGCGGGACCCTCTGCCTCCGGGAGCCTTTGCCCGTGTGATCTGGAGCAGAAGGAGCCGCTGGTCCCGAGACGGAGCCCAGAGCCTTCGCCCGCCAGCTGGGATCTTGGACAATGACTGCACAGCCCAGACCCCAGTTTCTCACTTATAGATTAGGGGAGACGCAGCGCAATCTGCAGGCATGTGAGGAGAACCGTTAAATAAACACGCGTGGGGTGCACAGTTAGAATTCCTACACCGCGTCCAGCAGACGCCCTGCGCTAAGCGGCACCTTCCCTGAGGACTCTCCCTGCCTCTCAGGACCCTTCTCTTGGTTCTGAGACACTGAACTCTCCCCTGTCCCCTCTCACCTGCTGGACCCCTCTTTGACACCTCCAACCTCTTGCACTGGGTCTACGTAGGAGCTTTGTGTGTTTTCAAAGAAAAATCCCATCTAGTATCCGAGTTATTGTCTTCACTCCCTCGTAGCCTTCCAGAGCTCTCTTATCCATTATCTGTGACTTCCTACTAAAATCTAGGTTCCGCAGAGACAGAGAACCTACCTGTCTTATTCACCCCTACATCTAAAGCACTTGTTAAGAACTCAATAAATATTTATGATATTAGTTAACTGGTTAATCAATACACAGAATGTACAATTTGCTTACGTGGCCTAGAAGTACGGGAACCGAGAACAATAACCAATGGCTCAGGGTACCTCTCCTGTGACCTAGTCACCGACAATCGATACCCCCGAGTCTCAGCGATATTAGAATGAACAACTTTATTTTTCAGAGTTCATAAAATCGTCCACCTTTCAAGGAACTCGGGGGTTACATTATACTTAAAAATTACTCGGGGCGATTAACGTCTTGAGCTCATGTCAAATGCAACGAAGACTCATCCTTGATCCTAAATTGAATTAAACTCATCACAAATTGGCTGAGCACCTGCCCCGTTCTGCAGCTGTGCTGGGCCTTGCAGAGAGAGGCTCTAGTAAGTGATGATTGGGGCGTTTGTAACGCACCGTCCACATGTGCCCAGCGAGGACCTGGAGGAGCTGCAGGGGGTCATCTGCGTGTCCTCAGGTTGGTGATGTGCTGCAGCGGGGTCCGTGACGTCTTATTCAGGGCCAGAGAGGAGAAGGGCTGACAGACTCCAAATCCAGCTGACCAACTGCACCACCTCCTGACATCTCCTCCGTCATCTTGCTCCTGAGACGGAGGCTGGGGACCACCGCTCCTGCCCGTCATGTGCTGCAGAGTGTCCGGTGCCACACCTGGTCTGTTAATCAGAGTCTCCATTTAAGGAAACCCCTGGGGTTTGTGTTCACGTTGGAGTTTGAGGCGTGGTCACATGAACAGGGACAAGGCATTCTCCCTGTCGAGGACTCGCCGGGGTCTTGCTTCCTACAGATCACCCGGCATGAGAGGCGGGGCGGAGTCCTGGGAGGAGAGGGGGAGATGAGTCGGCGGCGAGACCTGAGCTGGGCGTGCACCCGGCCTCGAGTCCCAGTGTGAGGGTTCCCAGGCACATGGAGCAGGCCTGAGGAGGGCGCTGCGGCAGGGGCCAGTGGCGTGTGGCTCACCACAGCAGCCAGGGAGCGACCTGGCGGAACATATGGGACCAGGTATTCATTCAGTGACAACCTAGGGAGAGGCCGAAGACGGGACAGCCAGGCTTGGTCACTTCCCGTGGCTGGAGGACTGCATTCTCCTCTGATGGCCGCTACCCTGCAGCCTGGTTGCATAACCCGGGAAACGGTGCATATGGACTGCCCCGCACCCTGCCGGGGCCTCGTAGGACAGATGGGTCCGTGCCAGCTGCGGTCGCTGCCTCTGCTGCTGCCAAACCTCAGTGCCAGATGCCAGACAGGGGCTGTCCCTCTTGGCTGCCTGCGGATGGGAGTGGCCTGGGGTGCGATGGAGACGCAGGTTCTAGCCGCACCCCAGGACAACTGGACCCTAATCTTTAGGGCTGAGGGCCAGGCCTCTGTGCTCTTAAAGCCCCACGGTACAGCCAGTGTGCGCCTGGTGTCACGGATCAAAGATGATTTTAGGGGGAGGTCACTGTCCCCGGAGGAGGCCTAAGTACACAGAGAGCAGGATGACTCTGTGTCCTGATTAGGGACAGGCGCTGAGGGGGAAGAGCAGGGGGCTGGTCTGAAGGTGCCTCAGTCTCAAAGGCATGTGAATTAAGGGGAAAGGAGAACCTCACACCATTTTTCTTATTTTTGATATAAAAGAAGGTAGCGGCCCATGACTCTGAGTCTGGCAAAACGCTGATTGTCACAGTGAGAAAGTAACTAGGTCATTGCCGCCTGGCCTGACACCGGCCACTAGTGATTCAGAAGGACCTGGGGGTGCATGAGCCCCCCCTGCCTTCACCTACTCCGTCCTGGGTGGGGAGGGGGTAATGTGCGCTCATTACGGGGCCTGGCAGGTGGGGAAAAGGACAGCCATTGTCACCCATCCCAAAGAGGGGTTCAAAGATGCAATTAGACGCAGAAACCCAGAGATACCCCGCGGTCCCGAGAGGTCACCTGCGGGGATAGCAACCCTTTGCCAATCAGCCACGGCGGCTCCTGCGCTCCTGAGCCCGGGGCTTCCTTTCAGGCTCAGCGCCTTGATCCGGGACCTGGCAGTTCAGAGCTCACCCCGAGACAAAGGAGGCTGATGAACCAACGCCCCTGCTGCGGGGGGTGGAACGGCCGCCCCCTAAAGATCTGCTCAAGTTCTCAACCCCCGTTCTGTGAACAGGGCTGATCTGGAAATAGGAGCTTTGTGGATGTCACTGAGCTGAGGTGGCATGGGTTTAGGACCACGACTGCAGTCCTCATAAGGACAGCGAGATACAGAGACACGCAGGAAGAGTGACAGGTGACAACTGTGGCAGAGATGGGACAGTGTGACTAACAGGGGACATCCGGGATGGCGGGCCCAGATGCCAGGAAGCCTCTAGGGCCCCCCCTGAGCCTGCACAGGGAGCCCGGCCCTGCCCTCACCTTGACTCTGGGCTTGCGGCCTCCACCACCTGAGAACACGTTTCTGTCCTTTGAAACCACGTGGCTTGGGGACATTTGTTACCGCAGCCCCAGGAAACAGAGACACCAAGGACCTATTCTTTTTCAAGCAGGAACAGGAGATGGCTCAGGTCAGAAAGCGGCTGAGCAGAGGTACTAGGTTGGAGTGGCCCAACTGTCACGGGCCGCGTCACGGGGTCTGAAATCTCCGTAAGCATGTCTTAAAGGGTTCGTTGCTCCTATTTGGCTCCCGGCAAAGTTGGAACCCGACTTTGGTAGCATTCGTCAAACTCAGTTGGATTTTGAAAGAACCTCCCTGGAGACTGCTGGGTTGGCTCCCCCTGGCCAGTGGGCACCCGAGTGGAGACCTCTCTCCGCCCTCGTAGCTCTTCCAGCTTCTTGACAACAGAATGCACTTTGGCTTCAAGCCAGAGTCACCCAGCATGACGATCTTGTCCCCAGTTCCTGCCAGTCCTGCCCCTCTGCAGTGAGAGTAAGGCGCCCGGCTGGTCCTGACAGAGTCCTGTCCCCAAGGGCTCCAGGGCTCCCAGGGCCAGTCACCTATCTCCCTGCTCCTGTCCTCATCCCCGTGTTCCACCCCCACCCGAAGCCCACGTCCGTCTCCACAATATCTACGGTGTCTCTTCAACTGCTGAGGAAGGGGTCAGGATGCCGGGGAGGAACAGCCACCGCAGGCAGGGGTCCTGCCTCCTCGGAGCTCGCGTTCCGCATCGTCAAAAGTCCCATCCGGAGACCTTGAGCTGACCGTGGGAGCCCAGCGCCTGTGAGGAGGGCTTCACCAGGCAGGAGCAGGAAGTCCCGGTGGTCAGCGTCTTCACGGCTGGGCCAGGCAGGAAAGAGGGGTCAGTCATGGGAATAAGGGATCGGTCCCCAAGGCGCCGGGAGGGGCTGTTAGAACACAGAGACGGAGACGGAGTGGGGCTTTTTTTTTTTTTTTTTTTTTTAATTTATTTCTTTCCCTTAATTTACCTCGTTCATGTTGGGACACAGGCCCCTGGCACTTCAATGGCATCGAGATGACGGAGAATGGCTGCTTTCGTGCCAGGAAGACGGTCGTGGCCGGTGGGCAGGAAGGCCCCCTGCCGGGGGTTCTCCTGACCCTTGGACACTTTGGGTTTCCAGCAATGTGCATTCCTGCAGGAGGACAGTGGCTGTGGGAGTCAGAGGAGATGAGGCTCTGTCCCTCTCCCCCCGTGGCGCATGGTGTTAGGTGGCGCTCCCAGGAACAAGCATGAACTTGTCACGTTCCTGTCAGACCCGGCCACCAGGCTCAGCTCCACAAGCCCCTCATCTGTTGTCCCCATAACGGATGGGGACAAGAACCTCTTTTCTTTCTGTGTTTTCACCTTTTGGGGTTCAGCATGGACAGCTCCTCCTGCCCGCTGCCTCTTCTCAGCGTGGCCATCTAACAGACGCTTGTGTGGTGGCTCGTCCTGATGCAGGGGACAGAGCAGAGAACTCGTCCCTGTCCTCCTGCACCTTACACCCCGTTGATAAGGGGAATCGAAGGAGTCAGTAAAGGGAGGTGAGGTGCTGTTCATGTTGGGACTGTGCTGGGGGCTAGACGAGGGGTCCCGGAAGGTCGAGCACCAGGCAATGCTGGAATGTTCCGAGGTGACAGGATTGGGTTCTGAGAGGGGTGACCTGATCGGAGATGAACTGAGTGACGACTGGAGGCAGGGAGGGTGTGGCTGGAGGAGGTGGGTCACCGGGGCATGATGCTGGCGTTTGTCTTGTGTCCCTGGTGGCTGCCATGCCCTGAGTGCTTGCCTCCCCCTGCCCTCCTGCCACGATGCTCGGCGTCCCCTGAGGCCCAGAGCTAGGACGTCCGGGGACCGGGGACCGAGCCTCTGGAACTGTGAGCTGGCACGTCCTTGCCCTCCTCTCAGCTGTTCTTGTGTGTCTTTTGGTCACACCATGGAAGACCTGGCTAAAACAGAGAGGGATAGAAAGCAAAGTTGAGCCGTGACGGTTGGATACCACTGGGCACCGGGACTGCGGCAGCCAGTGGCAGGCTCCACCCGGTAAAGAGAGGGGCTGGCATCCCGAGCTAGTCGGATGCTGCACGGCAAACGGAGACATCTTTGCTTAGAGGATCAGAACTCTCACGGCCTAGAAATCGACCAGGGCTTGCTGATCGGCAGGGAACCCACGACCGAGTGGAGGACTTGGCCAATAATCTTACCACACGATCGATCCCCCAGCCCCCGGCCAGGCCCGTTCTAAATCTAAGATGTCAATATGCACCAGGAAAGGGAGGAGGAGGAGGCAGCTAGCATGGCCACGCTGAAAGCAAACCGGCCTCCCTCTTTCAGGAAGGTCAATGTGGGCTTTTAGTTTCTGCTGCGGAAATGGAGGTGGAGTTTTCCCAACAGAATACGAGAATATCGCTTCTTCGTTTAATCAGGAAAGTCCTCCCGAAGAGTTTTCATTGAAAAAATTCTGTTAAGTGTGATTAAAAAGACGAGCAGGCAGATCCGCGGGGAGGGAGCCCAGGCGTCCGGGCACCGAGAGTCTCTTGCTGCTCCTGGAAGACCCTCCAGCAGGATGCTGGGCAGGATGGATGACTTTCCTCTCAGGCAGGTGGGCCGAGGTGGGCAGGCCTGTGGGCATTTGGAGAAGGGACCCCTGCGGTGAACACTCACAACGTTCTCCAGGGCCCTCCTGGTCAGCCTTGGACACGGCCCTGACAGCCGAGAGGGCCTTGTGGGGCAGCCAAAGGTGGACAGAGGATCGGAGCGGCAGGAGGAGGGCTGCCGAGTTGGGGACCTCCCTCCTCGGTCTCCGGCTGCCTGCTCCCGCTCACAAAAGTCACTGGAGCCTGAGCCTCCTGTCCCCACACGGAAGAAGAGGACTCAGGTGGAGGAAATCCAGCCCCCATCTTCTCTGAGTGGGTCACCTGCCACCTGCTGGTGCCACCGCAGGTGTCCTGAGGGTCAGTTGAAACGATGACCTTGGCAGAAATCATTTTCCGTTCTCGTGGAGGGGGTGGGGGGTGGGGGTTCACGTTTCCTTTGATCATCACATGTTTTGAGTCTCCGTTTTCCAGGTGATCCGGAACTGAGGAGCAGAGGTACGAAGGGACTCCTACCAGACCTCGGAAAGAGGCAGAGCCAGGCGGGGACCCGGTTCTCAAGACTAAGGTGTGAAGCTCAAATCCAGAAGAGATTCTCTTCCGCAGAGTCAGGCCATGTGCACAGAGTGGGCGTGAACCCGGGCCAGCGTTAACTGGGTTAATATCCACCCAGGGTCATGTAAGGCAGCCTCCAGGGCCACAGAGCAGGACGGTGACACCCAGCTCTGCGGCCTGGGCCAGGCAGGCTCCGGGCGGGGGGTGGGCATGCTCACTTGCTTAGAGCAGATTCCACATCTGGAGAAGCCGTCACATTCCATGGCTCCTTCCTCCGCCTTCTGCTTTGATTAATCATGACTTCCATGATTCATATTGCTTAATTGCCTTCCAAATGGGTTATTTCTGGGTGGTAACCTTATGAGGGTAAGTTTGTAGGTCTCAGGAGCATCTTAAATGCCATGTTGCAAAGCTACAAGTAAATGAGACATGATCTCCTGATAACACAAGACGTGCCGGAAGGCTGTTGCTTGTTTGCTAAAGCAATGAAATATAAAGAAATATTCCCTATCTGTACTGTCCAATATGGTAGCCGCTAGCCACTGTGGCTATCGGACACTTTTTGGCGAGTGCGACATGTGATTACATTTTTAACTTTATTTAATTCAGTGAAGTCAAGTGTGTGTGTACATTGTGTGGTGGCTACCATCTAGGCCAGTGTAGCCCCGGAGCAATCGAAGGCTGAGGATCATGGAGTGTTGAATCCTACTTCTGGCTCTCGCTGCCTGCCCATGGCTGGACAGGCCAGTTAAGCTCTCCGGCTTGAAGTTTCTCACCCATGAAGAAGGTTTAGGAATTTCTTTTCCTTCAGCTAGCTATTGTGGTGATTTAATAGTACACTGAATGTTTACTGCCTAGAATGAGACCAGCACATAAGATGGAGACTCACTCCTTGAGACCTGTTAATACTATGCACACGTGCAGAGGAATGGGTCAGAGGGCTGCAACATGTTTTGCAGATTACAATCCTGAGTAGCAACGTTCTATGTCTTCCCTCACGAGGTTTCGTGGGCAGAAGGAATCCAGGACCAGTCCACCTGGGATTTATCTATCTAGGATCAACCTCATTCCTGAGGATGTTGTGGAGAGAGGCGCACAGAGCGATGTTGGAGTGTGCTGAGGTCAGTAATTAATCTGCCGTGGCCGTGAATGTGCCTTAGGAACAACTGAGGGGTCGTCAGGTCTGCCCTCTTGTCCTTGACCATATGTTGTATAGCACCGTGGAACTTCCTGAACGTGTCTTCCCGCTCCGGTCTCCATGTCTCTCCTCTGCCTGGAGTGTCATCATGTACCCACAATAGCTCCCTTTCTCTGCCTTCTCCATGTCCTCTCCTCTCAGCTCCTCTTAGAGAGTCAGTTCCAACAGTGATCCTCTCGGGAGCCTTGAGCCACTTGCTCTCTGGGCCCCTGGAAGAAACCCTCATTGTGGCATCTTTGGATGGTCTACATGCCCAACTTCAGTTTCTAGAAAATCTCAGGGCCAAGTACTAAACCTAGTAGGGAAAGGGATCTGTGTTTACAAACAGTGTGATACTGCAGCAAAGGGGAAGGTAGAGAAGATGGTGATGGTGGTGGTGGTGATGACGGTGGTGATGGTGGTGATGACGGTAGTGATGGTGGTGGTGATGGTGGTGATGAAGATGGTGATGACGGTGATGGTGATGGTGGTGATGACGGTGGTGATGATGATTAAGGTGATAATGGTAGGATACTGATGGTGGTGATGATGATGATGGTAATGATAGTGATGATGGTGGTGGTAATGACAGTGATGATGGTGGTGGTGATGATAGTGATGGAGATGATGGAGATGGTGATGATGATGGTGGTGATGGTGATCTTGGTGGTGGTGATGGTGGTGATGGTGGTGATGGAGATGGTGATGGAGATGGTGGTGGTGGTGATGGTGGTGGTGGCCACCGTGGTGATGACAGCAGACATTTACACTGTGGCTACCCTGCTAGAAGTCCTTTACACATATCTGTGGCATTGCATTTACTTAATCCTCATAACAACTCTACAAAGTGGCTACGATTTTTTTTTTTTTTTGGTTCCCGTATTTCGGGGTGAGTAGAATGGCTGAGCAAGTTTGAATGATTTTCCCAAGGCTAAGTGAGTTAGAGGTAGAACGCTGTTTCCTCGCCAGGCCCACACCTCCGGGTGCTGAGGGATGGTCTGCTGTGCCAGGGAACTGTGCCTTGCCCCTTCTCCCTGCGGAGAACAGCGTGGCTCGGTGAACAAATGTTGCTCTGACTCCTGTTGATTTGGGAGCCCAGGGACCAGGCCTCTTGCAATTCAGCATAAATCTCAGCCTCAGAAACAGCCCTGCCTGGCTCCGCGGCCAGGAGCGCGCACCCCCCGCCCGCCCCGTCCCAATTCCCAGGCACTTATCACTGGACAGCTGCCGTGGAATGATTTACAACCACTTGGCGTTTTTCAGTAGGAAGCTGAAAAAATACCTCACAGTGTGGAATAGCAACTGCAGAGCGTCTCAGGAAGGCTGTCACCGTGACCTTCCGCAGACCTGCCTGGGTCCCCCCCCCCAACACCTTATAATGAGGGGCTCGGCTGGCGCACCTCATTAGGGCGGGAGAGACCTGAAGTCGGGGCTAAGCAGACCAAGCGTGCACTGGGGGGTCCAGGCCTCGGGGAGCTGCGGGTTCCTCTACGCCCTCCTCCCTTAATGTTCCTTGTGCCTCTTTCTTGGGCTAGGACGTGTGCTGGATGCTGGGTCCCTGGGTTGGAACACCACCTACCGCTGCCCTAGGAGGACACTCAGCCTAGTGAGGGGGTGGGGGGAGATATCTGCTGTGGGTGGGAGAAACACGGTGAACCCGAGCCCAGGGCCGTGCAGGCACAAGGGAGGGCCACGCCACTCTTCCTGGGGGGGTCGAGGAGGCTTCCCAAGGAGGGAGCATTGGGTCTGTGAGGCTGGGAGGGGAGCCCGGCAGAGCAGGGAACAGCCTGTGCAAGGGCCCGGGGCATCCAAGGATGCCGGGAGTTAGTTACTCACCGACTCGGCCAGTTACGTAATCAAACAGGAATCTGGGCCTTGTGTGGAGGTGTCTGTAGACGGGGTCAATGTCTATCCATGATCACCAGGGTTAGGTGAAGGGGACGGCCCTCAACAGTGGAGGCGGGCCTCAGCTGAAGGACACACCTGCCAAGCTGGTGGTTTTGGGAGGTGAAGAAATTCTGCATCAACGGTCCCCACCTTTAGGGCTGTGGTGAGGATGAAATAAAATGGCACCTGCAGAGCTGTGCTGGATGTCCTCTTGATGCCTCTCACCCTCTCTGTGCTCCCAGACCTGAGTGCCTCAGGCTGCAACCTCCCAGGGCTCCCCTTGGCCCCTCTGAGTGTCCAGGGTGTGGGTCCTCGACTGGAGGCCATACCTCCACGGAGGCAGCCCTCTCCTACATCCAGCTGCCCTGCAAGCTCCCTGGAGCCCTCCAGCCAAGGGGCTGATGGTTCCCTCCCCTGCTGACCCTGGAGACTCCTCACACCCTTCCCCTGACCTGTGCCTCTGCCAACAGACCCCTGGCTAGACTCTCTTTAATCACCTCTTTGCCACAGCCTTCCCGGTTAGCTATGGCAGGCTCCAACAAGACTGGAATATAAGGGGGTCACATGGCCTTACTTGGGGCCATCTGAACAACTTTTCAGAGTGAAAACCCCTGGGATGGTAGTTGTTTTGCACCAGAGAGAACTTCAGCAGCAGAATCATTATCATCCCACCTGAGGGGGAGAAAGTGAGGCTCAGAAAGGTTAAGACGCTTGTCCAGATTTGCACAGTAAGTCAAAGGCAGACCCTGGACTCAAACTCAGAACTCCGCGACTTGCCCCATTCGAGAGTGATGTCACCTGTTTTTCTGTCCCCTCCAGAAGCCCTGGGCTGGTGCTTCCCCGGGGCCCCCTGGGCCTGCTGCATCAGTCAGGACCTCTCTGGATCTCACCTCCCCACCCTCGTCCTCTGAGTTCCTCAGAAGCCGAGAGGGACTGGGCTGCAGGCAGGGGACGGCAGGTCCAGCCACATGCAGGACTTCTTGCCAGAAGCCCTGGATCAAATCAGAACGTTGTTTCTAGATCTGCAGGAAACCCCCGTCTGGCTCAGTCATCTTGGACTCTGGGGAGGATTTATCAGGCAGTCGGAGATGTCACCTCCCCAGAACTGGGGCTCACAGAGGGGGTCCTCCAAGCCTCTGCGGAATCCCTGACAGCCCTGGGGACGGCCTCACAGCTGGGTTTCTTGTGCAGAATCGTCCAGGTCCATACGGCACTGCCATCCATCACCCCGCGAGGTCGGGTGCCCGGCCACCCTCAGAGCCCATCCCCAGGACCCTGCAGACTCCCTGCAGTTAGGGCCAGGGATCCCACACGCAGAATTAAAAGGTGCTGCTCTCTCTGCTAATAGAATTTCTCTGTTTCGGATGGTCTGGGGCTTTCTGGACCATAGCCTTGGGAGTGGTCAGTGGTAGGACAGTAGAACTCGCAGGTTCTGCGATCCCTTTGGTTTCATTTCAATTTCTCTTTCTTCAGCAGCATCCAAGAAAACAGAGATTTCAGGTTGTACCACAGGAGAAGTCGGAAGACTGTGATCCACTTTGGTGCTTTGATTTCTCCCTGTTGGTCCTGCTCCTCCGACTGCACAGGGTCAGGGAATGAGATCCCCACATGATGCCTGCGGGATCCTCATCTGATGTGACCCGGGATCATCCACGATGGTGGGACTCGGTGTGGGTTTTGCCTCCCTTCTTTGCACTTTTCCGGATGATTTACATGTCTTAGATGGTGATGTCTCGTTTCTATAAAGACAGATGAAGTCCTGCATGTGGCTGGACCGGCCCATCCCCTGCCTGCAGCCCAGGCCCTCTCGGCTTCTGAGGAACTCAGAGGACAAGGGTGGGGAGATGAGAACCATGAGACAAAGGAAGAAGGCCAGGACTCGAAGAGGACCCTGACCATTTTCAAGTCCAGGCTCCGGAACACCAAGGAAGAAGAGAGGCTCGGGGAAGCCGTGGGTTTGCCCCAAGTGACCGGATCATGCGGGTCTCCGTCTGGGTGTCCACCCAACACTCACTTATTAATTCACCAACAATGTAGTGGAGACATGTTTGGAAATAGGATGAACCCAGAGCTGTCCCTTCCTTCAAAGAGCATTGGATGGGGCTGCTATTGCCTTCGGAGGGACCATGGCAGGTCCCCGAGGGGCTGTGAGAGTCCAGAAGAGGGGGCGGTGGGACCAGAAGTCATGGGTTGGGCACAGATGTGGAATGGGGGGGGGGGTTCTGGGGAAGGAGACGGCGTCCACGGCTGTAAGTTGGACCTGGGGCCATGGCCACCAGGTGAAGTCAGAAGGGGCGGGGAGTGGGGGGACGGGCTGCGGAGCCCCTCGGCAGGATGGACTCCAGCGCCCTCCAAAGCAGCCCAGAAACCAGGTGAGGACATGGACACAGCCTCCCAGCCCCTGGGGTGGACGCTCCGTGGATATTGTTACTTGAGTGACTGAGCCCGATGGCCGCCCTTCCAAGAGGCTCCTCCCTCTCCTTCCCTGATGACAAATCAATCCGCCTGATTTCTATCTGTTAGGCTTTCCGCCCACTGATTTTAGCACCTATCATGAACGATCCCTTCCCCTCTACCTCGTGGGTTTTGAAAGGACAGTAGTGAGCCTGCTCCTCTCCGCGCCCCCAGACCCTCCGACTCTCAGCAGGTGCAATTCTGCAACTTCAACAGCCACGTGCTGCAAACAGCTCAGGGCCCATCAGGCGATGAGCAGGTCAACAGCGAAGCTTCCCCTGCCACGGCGTCCAGCTCACCAGGAACCCGATGCACCCGGGAACCATCTCACAAACACGGGCCCAGCCCAGACATCAAGGCCCACGGGCGCCCACCGCCAGAGCCATGAAATTCTCCAAAAGACCACGTGTCCTGGGGACGGAGAGCAGCTCTGTGGTGGCTGAGGCCGGTGGATGGGGACTGAGCGGGGTTAGGGTCAGAGAGGAGACTTCAGGGGCGCAGGGAGCGCTCTGTGAGCTTGGCGGTGGCAAAGGTCCCCCAGCACGTGCCTTTGACAGAATGTGACGAATGACACACTTCAAATGTGGGCTTCTTGTTTGATGTTCATCCTGCGTCAAGAACACTGAGGGGGAAGGATTCTGTGGGGCTGGGTTCCAGGCCAGGGAGGAGTCCCCCCTGTAGACCCCTGGCTTGGAAGTGGGCTGGGCGCCTTTGACAATGACACAATGGCTTTTCTTACAGTTCGATCCGGAAAGACCTAGTGAAATAAAGCCCGCTGGGTGTCATGGAGGGAGGAGGAGGAGGGGGCAGCGGGGGACGCCCCGTGAACTCTGCTGGGCCAGGAGACACCCCGAGTCCTGTGAGCACTGCAGATAAGGTGTGTACTGTGGGAGGCCAACCTTACCGGTGACTGAGTTACACTCCCCAGCTGGGTGCTGAGGCGCTCAGTCACAGAAATGGGTGTGTCTTGCTACAGCCCCAGGGGTGAAGCTAGGCTCACCTGTTCCTTTGTAATCTAACCCCTTGCCCTGTTTAGGATAGAATCTTCCATGGAAGTGCCTTGTGTGTGTCCCCTCCTCTTACTGTGCCCTTGGGTGTGGCCTACCCAGGTGTCAGTCAACCTGCTGACAGTGGACAGCATGAAGATAGACTCAGCCCCCTGAAACCTGACCCCTCGCCTCATTTGAATAGCTTCTCCTCAATAAAAGGGGTCAGTGCGCATGCTCTCTCTCTCTCTCTCTCTCTCTCTCTCTCTCTTTCTGCAGACCCTTAAGGTCAGAGGAGCCGTCACAGCGACCCCAAAGAAAAAGGTATCTGTGTCTCTTGTGGGGTTATTTCGTGCAGCCCAGTCAGCCCAGTTTACCTGGAGTGACCCCTGAGCCTTTTAGTCGTGAGAACAGAAACCCGGCAGTGCACCAGTGGACCTCAGCCAAGGTGGACAGATGAGGCTCCGGGGGCTTCGGGGACCTGCCTAAGTTCACAAAGAAGGTGAGGAGGACCCCATCAGAAACCCACACTTTGGAGCTGTAGCACTTTCAAGTTGCAGGTCTGTGAACTGCCAAAGGCAGGGGCCCATCGCTAGCCCTCTGCGAAGGTCTCACCAAAGGACAGCGAGGGCCGGGGAATCCACAGGTGGGACCCTCCCCCTGGCCAGCGACAGCCAACGCCACACTCAGCCCGGGTCCTGCGAGTGGCAGAGGGAACAGGGGTGCGCTTGGCTCTTTCCTCACCCTCCGTGATTCACTGTGACATCTGCCACCAAAGTCGTCACAAAACCAGTCAGTGACACAGACGTTGCCAATTTGGGTGGTGTGTGCAGGGACCTCTTCCCTTGTGGTCCCAAGGGTGGGAAAGGCCAGGGAGACCCAGGATGACTCCGATGGTCTGGGAGGAAGCCGTCCGCCACCTCTGGGTCCCCCCTGTTGAAGGTCAGCTCCTGGCACTGATCCGGCAGGTCACACGGCCCCTGAGGGTGGCTGGTCTTGAGCCCGGAGGTGGCCGTACCTGCCCTGGGGAAGGGAGTCCAGGACTTGTTCTGTTGTACTTGGGGGAAGTGAGCGCAGAGGGGACCGCAGGGTGCCCAGGGGCACAGGGTGGGTCCCCGCACGCCTCAGCTCTTCTGAGAAGCAATTGGCCCTTCCCTGGACTTGGGGCTGGCCGGGGGATGTGGTGGTCACAGAGCCCTGGATCCTGAGCCAGGTGCTCCCCAGCCTGGACGTGGTCACTGGGTTCGTGCTGGGTTGTGCTTGCTGTTGCAGGGGACCCTGGGAAGGCGTGTTGACCGTTCTGCCCTCCCTTTCCCCACCTGTGTGGCCTGAGCGTGAAATCAAGAGTGGCCAGCAGAGTCGGGTACACAGTAAGAGCTCAATAACCGTCAGCTGTGAGTGTCAACATCCAGAAATTGTCTTCCAGAAATTCGTCTTCTTCACGTGTTGGAGTTCAGAACGTGTCTTAAACTGGATGCGTGATCTTCAGTGAATCTAAAATTGCCTAAAATGAAATGTTGATTTAGAAATCAATGTATTCACTTAAGGTGGCAAGGAGACTCCCCCTAGATTTTTTTTTTCTCAGTTTAAAAAAAACCAATGTTAGAAATGAGTTAACTTCCAATCATGGGCATTTTAGAAGCCAAATAGGTATTATAGGGCCTCAATTTATGCCATAGTTGAGGATTTGCAATGGGGTGGCCCAGACCGTTGCTGGTCCTTCAGATGCTCAGTGCTCTTCCTACCACAGGGCCTTTTCACATGCCGCTCTTTGCAGTTCTCCTTCCTTCTTTCTTAATACCGCATCACCATTCACTCCCAGCTTTAATATACTTTCCTTGGGGATGTTCTGACTTCCCCGTGAAGGTCAAAGCTTTCTAATACCAACTATCATTCATCCTAGCCCTCGTCACAGTCACGATTTTATGTGATTTGCACGAACGTTTGATAACTATCTGTCTCTTCTAAGCAGGCTCCACGCCCCGTGGAGGAAGTGATGACAAAGCTTCTTTTACTCCTCAAGTATCCCCAGAACCCGGCAAGGCATCGGGTGCTCAGTAAGTGCAGCATAAATGCCCTCTGTAAAATCAAGCAAGTGGATAAAAGAGTCCCAGATACACCGTGCGTCTGGTGGGAGAGTCAGGTCTTTCCGTCTTTAACATGCACGGGACAGGCGGCCTTGCCTCGCTCTCCTACATCTCCCCGGAACCGAGCTCCACCAGGGCACAGTTCTGTCTACTTGTTCTACTGCGAGTCTGCGCTGGTCACGTTTTATGTCGGGTTGTCATCATTTCTGTCTCTGCCACACCTCCCCTCTCCCACCTTTGCGAGTCCTGAGAGCAGGTATTGCCCCCTGGAGCCACGGGAGTCATAAATCTGCAGCCAAAGCTCAGACTGGTCTCCAGGGCTAACCCTCAGCCCCTCCGTCCCTACTGGACGCTGCCGCTTGGCTCCCGCAGAAGACTTAGCACCTCTCCACTAGTCCTCTAGCAGCTCGGTCCTCCACGGTGGCACGAGTGCACGTTCCTCGGGTGGCCAGGAGCCTCCCAGCCATTGAGTTACCACCAGGAAGAGGCACGTGCTTCAGGCAGCGCGGAGTGGTGCAAAGACTCGGGCTGGGGTCACGGCCTCCGTCCCAGCCCTCGCTCCACCCACACTTGGAAGGAAGAGCAAATGTAAAAGGGGTCAGCAGCGTCCCTGACATGAAGACCTCCGCATGGCCATTCCGCGCCACGGGTACTAAAGCTGGATGTGAACATCACTGAGGCCCTTTAATAACTGAAGTGGACCGGAGAGGAGGGAGAGTTCAGCCGGGGTCACCCAGCGGCTCATTAGCAGAGCAGAGATTAGGACCCGTATCTGTCTGACCTCAGAGCACAACTCTTCCCTCGCAGCCAGCTTGCCTTCTGCCCTGGCCATGTGACCTTGAGGAGGATGCTTGACCTCTCTGATTCTTCATTTCCGCATCGGGGACCGAGATGCCCCCCACACAGACTTCCAGCGGCTGCCTCTCAGGGCCCAGCTATAAAGCTCATCGAGATGGTACATGGATGCCCGTTACGACTGGACTCAAAACCACAGACAGGGAGGGCCGGAGGCATGGATTCTTCTGTTGGTCTGTTCAACACAGAGGAGAGCCCTGATTACTCCTGAAAGAGTCGTCTCAGGTGGACAGCCGACCCTGCAGGGGGCAGGGGCAGAACCAAAGGCCAAGCGACTCCTCCTTCGCAGCCCCGGCCTGTTTTTATTTTTACTAAAACACAATCTCAGATTCGATTGCTTAGTCTCAGCCGAGGTGTGCGCGTTCGGCCCAGCTGTTCCAGGGAGGGGCCGAGCAGTTAAAAACGCTCTGCGCCCGGAGCTCCGCCAGCCCGCGGGCACTCAGCGCTGGGCCCACGGGACGCTGCTCCTCCTCCAGCACTCTCCCTGGGGCTCCTGTGCCTGCCCGGCCCCCCCGGCCCTGCACAGGGGCTGGTGTCCATAAGAATACAACGGTCAGCTGCCCCGGATGGACCACGGTGGCCGCTGGGGTGGCAGGGGACAGGAGGGTGATGACTTTGTCGGGTGCCAGCTTGGCCCAGCTCCCATGGCTGAGATCTGCTACTGGGTGAGCTCCCCGTGACGAAGTCGGAGATGGATGACATTCACCAGGCTCGTCCACCCGTCTCTGCCTGGGGGAGGGGAGGGCGAGGGCCACTCAGGAACACGGAGGCCACGGGGCTGCCCTCGGGAGCCTGCTCCTCCCAGGAATGGAAGGCGGGAGTCACAGCTCGCGCTGCCCGGTGTGTCCGTGTGGGTGTCAGGCTGGTGACTCACCAGGTCATGCCGCACGCCAGTCCCCAGAGGAGGGTGCCGTTATCACCTCCATTTTACAGGTGAGAAAACCAAGGCTGCTTGTCCAGGATCCCACAGATAAGTGGTCAACGTGTCATCGAAAGCTCAGGCCTTGTCCCCGATGCCAATGCACTGACGAGGACATGGAGAAAAAGGAGAAGGAAGGTTCACTGCTTTGCTAACAGAGGAGAGACCCGGGACTCCTGCCCCGAGGCGGCGATTCCCCACCAGCAGGAGCAGGCGCTGTTAGAGGCTACATCCGCGTGCTCCCTGTTGGAGGGCAATTCCCTTGTTCATTCGGGGACAGTCACTCTGAGGTCTTCTGGTGCCATCCCCAGAGTCTGGGTGACTTCCTTCCTGTGGTGGCTGTGTGCTCAGGACAGGTAACTCTGCCTGGGATGGGAGAGAGAGGTGGCCTGTGTCCCCTGGGATTAGGGAGGGGAGAGATTAGGGAGGAGCAGGGAGGGAGGACAAGAAAGAAACGTGTCCTTTTAAAGGTCAGTTGGGTGGCCGAGCAGCCGGGCTACGTTCAAAACATCAGTGGACCCTGTCCCAGAAGCAGGACGTGGACCTTTGGGGCTGTGCTCCGAGCCCTGCATCCAGGCTCTCAGAGATGAAGAGGCGGGCGGCTGCCCACAGGGGCTTCAGCATCGTGCGGGAGTTTCCTGGGAGCCCAGAGGTGCCCAAGAGCTCGCACCTGGGGAACGTGATCATGGCTTCGACAGCTCACACGGCCGGGATCTAAGAACCAGGAAAGAGACACGGGAAAAAGGGAAGGTGTGGGCCAGTCTGAGGTCATGGGGAGGCAGGGATCATCTTCTGCCTGCCTCCTGCTCTTGGGGAAATGGACCCCTGGCACCCCTCCCCACTCCCAGTCCATCCCGTGCCTTGGCGCGAGTGGCTACCTGTGACCAGCACCTGCTTATGAACTGAAGGATCAGGCTGCCAGGGAGTGGGCTTGGCCAGGGACATCACCGACAGAAGCCAGGGGCCTCCAAGGATGGGGAGCCAGTGGGTGACCTGCAGAGGGTGGGGACCACTCGGGGCGGATGGCCAGGGCTCAGGGCTTCGAACCTTGCCTGCCTGGGACCCGACTTCCCCCAGGGGACATGTCTGGTGCCTGCTGGCCCCACCTCCTTACTGTGTGACAGCCCCGGGAAGGACTGGTCCTGGGACTTCCTGTTCCCAGCTGTGACTGGCCAAGGTGCAGGCAGGAAGGACCCAGGCAGAATCCTTCTGTGGAATGGACCCGTGGACGCGGGGGCTGGGTGTAGGCTGGGGGACGCAGCATCCTAATCTCATGGCTTCAAATACGGGCAGGTGGCTTTCCAGACAAAACCAGAGCCCCATTACCAGAAGAAAGAGAGGTGCGGCCAGCCAGGCAGAAAGTAAGAGGCTCCTCCATAACCATCAGCCGTAACCATCAGCCTTGATCTGCGCCTTTAGGGAACAAGCCCAGTGAGGGGCAGCCCTGGGGACAGAAGGCGCAGGGCATGCAGCCCCTTCATTCCAGCCTGGGTCGCGCCCCATGTCCTCGTCACTCTGCCCCTGGGGTGGGCTAGAACACAGGGTGGCCTCTGAGAGCCCGAGGCTTCTGCTCCAACTTCTCGACTGCACCCCCACATTAGCATCCGTGAACTCAAACTGTCAGTCTTGGGTAATTAGAGGCAATAAACAAATGCTAATTAGCACGTTGGCTGTTTCCAGAGGATGCCACGGCACAGACCCGAGCCCAGAGTTTGTTTCCAGATCCCTGGATCCCAGCTCCAGGAAGCCTCAGACAGCAGCCACCGCCTGCCCAAGGCCCGGCCTGCAGCCTTCCAGATGTGCCTCCCCCACAGCTCAGCACCCGCGCGGCCACCCGCCCCTGTGGTGTCCCTCGAGTCTCAGTGTTCTCGTCCATAAAACAGGAATAAAAACGATCCCTAAGGTGGCCCTGTTATGTGAACTAAAGGACAGACCCCGCAGGTTCCTCTGTCGGCGGGTGACCTGTGTGCAATCGAGGAGTTTCTGTGGCTCCGTGGCCTACAGGGGGAGGTGCTGCGTCCAGGGCCGCTGCTCTGCTGGGCATTGGGAGGTCCCCGAGGACCACGGCAGGTGCCCCCGCCTGGCCTCAGTTTCTCTTCTCCCCAAGTCTTCTGCGTTTGTTTCCTGGGGTCGCTATGACAACCAACCCCAACGGGCGGCTGGGACTGCAGAAGTGTCTACCCCCCGGGAGCGCTGGACCCTCGGGGGTACACCAAGGTGTTGGCCGCATCCGTTCCTCCAGAAGCTCTGGGAAGAGCCGGTCCCACCCCGTCCCCACCAGGCGGGAGGTCAAGTCCCCATGTGCCCCAAACAAGAGGCCTCATGGAGGATTTCATAATGTCACTTCTCTCCCACAAACATCATTTCCCCTTAAGAAGACTTCATCTCTGTCACCTTTGTACCCAGAGCAGCAGAGACCGCCTGGGGACCGTGAGCACTTAGTGACAGAAGGTCAGAAAACCTGACTTTCAGGACCACACGGTTCTAACGTGTAGATCGAAGCTGGATCCTCCTAGTAATCAATCACTGGGGCAGGCAGGAAAGTCCACCTGACCTTAAATACCCCCCTTAGCCGGCCACCCTGTCACGGCTCTGCCCTTAGCGTGACCCCCCGGGGACTTTGGAGGTGCCCTGCACAGTCTCTGTAGCACAAGGCATTTGCTGATGAGCCCTGGACCTCTCCCTCGGAGCATGGACAGGGTCCAATGTGGTCCCAGTCCTCTGAGAACTCATGGAGAAATCTTGCAAATGGGCCCCGGGGCTGGAGGGGGGCTGGAGAGGGGGCA
>NW_026000185.1:1540934-1547654 GCF_001458135.2 Marmota marmota marmota | reverse complement strand
GGAGGGGGGCTGGAGGGGGGGCTGGAGAGGGGGCTGGCGCGTGCTGAAGGAAGACGTGAGAACACCAGTTAGATGAGGTCACCAGCCAGGACAGATAAAGGGCCTACAGCGTGGTTCTGATGTGGCTTCAGTGTGACCCCTGAGGACTCACTTATTGGAGGCAGGGTCCCCAGGGTGGCAGTGCTGAAAGGTGGGCCTTAGTGAGATGAGGTGAGATGAGGTGATCAGGGTGGGACCCAGGGTGGAATCCTGGTGGTGTTATAAGCAGAGGGGCAGAGACCAACAGAGACACACATGCATGCACACCCTGCCACTGGCCATGTGATGCCCCACAGGGTCTCAGGAGCATGCCAACAAGGAGGCCATCACCAGTGCAGCCCCTTGACTGTGCACCTCAGGAACTGGGAGCTAAATAAACCCCTTTTCTTTATGAAGTGACCCAGCCTCGGGTATTTCATTACAGTAATGCAAAATGGTCTAATACAAGTGCTCTGTGGATGTGCGGCTGGGCAAGGATAGATCTGTGAGATTTGATCCTTAGGTCAGCCCCCGGGTGATGGAGACCAGAACCCCCTTTTCTCAACTGGCAGATTGAGAAGCATTTCCAGTGTTTCTGAACAGGACAGGTCTCACGGGAGGTACTAGGATGTCATCAGGGCTCAAATAATGAACTTCCAGAACTTGCCTAGCTTGTAACCTCACCCCCACCTCTCCCTAGCAGTGTGAGTGTCAGAAACCTGCTCACCTTCTCTGTGCCGAGTCCTCAGCTGTCCGTGGGTGCTGGTGGGCACTTTTCCCCGGGAGCAGCTCACAAATAACCTTCCTTCTCTCCTTTTCTCAAAGTGGAAAAGGCCCAACAGGGCTCCCTGCTAACCATGAGGAAAATCTTGAATGAAAGGAAAACTTTTCTTTTTTAAGAATTCAGTTGAAGCCAATTTGCAAATAAGTCTCTTTTTCTTTTCTTTTTTTTCTTTTAAGAAACGTTATTTTCAGAGCCAATTCACAGCGCGGCTTGGGACTGGGAATGGGAGACGGAGTTTTGTCAAACACAAGCCATTTAGCTCTATTAAAAACCCCTCTGTGCATTTTGTGGCTGAGTGTCAGTCCCACAGTTGGACGGGAACCGGGGCCGGGCTCCAGCAGCAGCGGTGGCGATGGCATCCAAAGCCCTGCGCGCTGCGCCCTGGGCACTGGGCACCGGGCACCGGAACGCGCTGCCAAAGGCCCCTCCTGGCCCTCAGCAGTGCGCAGACCGCGCGCCATTGTGGGGGGAGTTGGCGGAGGGAGCAGTGGAATGGTGTTTGGAAATGAAGAGGATCCGCAAAACACGAAGGGAAAACAGACGGAGAGGCCTAGAGTGAGAGCCGGCCTAGGGGGGGCCGCTGGCTTCCGCCCCCCACCCCGGGTTTGGGGGGCTCCTGTACTGTTTCCAATGACGTTTCTGAAGAGCGGCTCTTATTTGGCCAGGAGGATGCGACTCCTGCTGCTCTCGGGCTTTGTCCTGGGGAGGGGAAGGCCGGATGCTGGGGCCGCTGGTCCCCTGCCCCCTGGGAAGCACCCAGCTCTGAGCACCTTTGCATTCCCTGCCTGGAACACTGAATGGGTCCCCACTTTGGGCCCCTAATGCAGTCCCAGGAGGCTCCCCGGGAACAGACCGGGTGGCTCTGGGCTCCTCGGGCCTCTCGGGTGCCCCTGTGCGCTGCGCGGAGAGTTCAGAATGGACCAACTGAAAGAGTGAAGCAGGGTCCCTGGAGCCTCTGCCAAAGGAGGAGGAGGAGGAGGCCTCCTGGAGGCGGCGAGGCTCCTCCTGAGTCTCACAGAGTGGGCACGAGTACTCAGCAGGAGCGGGAGGACTCTGGACAGCACCTTCCGGTCCAGGGAACCTGAAGTCCCTGGGCAAGGCGGGGGCTTCCAGAGGGAGTGCCAGGAGACACACGTGAGGAGCCCTCCTCAGCAGTCACTCCGCCGGAGTCCCTAGCCAGGGTGATGGTGCCTCTTCCTCCTGGGCTCCTGGGATACTTAGCAACCTCCAGAGACAACTTGGGGCGATGCACTGAGTGGCAGAGAGTGCAGCTGCCACTAAGGGAGGGCAGGGCAGAGATGCTCCAAAACATCCAGTGCACACGGGAGCTTCGTCCCAAGGCCAGTGGCTCCCATGCCTTGGGCCAGTCACTTTGCAAACTTGACCGCCCCCTCCCATGTGTTCCCAATGCCCTGGGAGGTAGAGGTCTGTCAGCGACTCAGCCGAGGACAAGGAGGTGCTGAGAAGCCAACCTGCATGCCCCAGGTCACAGCGTGAGCAAGAGGCCCCGTGTGGACAGGAAGCCAGGCAACCAGCCCCGGCTCCCTGGTAGCCACAAGCACAGGAGAGGACCCGCTGCCTCGCGGTCAAGGTCTTCGGACGCCGCCTTCCCGAGTTCAGACTCATTCCTTTCCAGCAACACCTGGGTATCTGCAGGTTTTCCCCCAATGCCCCTGTAAAAGCAGAAAGACAGAGCAAATGAGTTTCAAGACATCGGTCCTAATGGCCCCTTGCCATGCCCGTCACCGGGCAGGCCCCAGCCCATTACTAAACGCAAGATTCACTGCAGTTAATGGAAGTGCCCGGCAGGTTCCCATCCTCGCTCCTCTGCGCAGGGATCCTGAGCCCCGGTGCTCTTTCCCGTGACTGGCTGGACGTGAGACCTGGGCACAGCGGCTGCTCTGGGCTGCTGGGAGATGCCGACGGACCCTCCAGGTCTGGTTTCCTCCCAGTGAAGGTGACCAGGCTGGTTTCCCAGAGCTGCTGGCCACCGCAGCAGAGAAGAGCCTCCTGCCGCAGAGCCTAACTGTCTGTAAGGATGTGGCTGCGGCCCAGGAGACCCTGACAACCATGGCAGCCGCGGCCCCTAGTGAGGTGCCAGCTAGAGAGCAGGACCTGTCACCTGCATGCCTGCGCCCCACCAGTGGTCCTGTGAGGCAGAAGTAGACACCCACTGTTCAGAGGGGAGACAGACGGATGCTCCAAGAATCCAAGTCTGCGAAGCCAGGATTCAAACCCGGACACTGGGCGCAACCTGCAACGAAATAACGACTTGTTCATTTATTTGTTCGATGGCCTCAGAGCAGAAACTGCTCCTGGTTTTGATCATCATTTTTCCCCATACCAACCACAGGGCCTTTGCTCAGTAAAGATTAAATCGGTCACACAGAGCAAAAATGTCACAAGCAAATAACCCCCACAGGGAAGCGCCTACTTGGACTTCATTATTTTCTCTAAATAACTCTAACGGGGTGGTGACTCACCTGGGTCCCCTCCGTGTGCGATTCATCATGAAGGACAGAGGCTCTGAAGATAGTCGGGGTCCCCTCACTGGCTGTGCTACCCAGACAAGTGAGTTCACCTCTCTGAACCTCTGTCACCTGTAAAGTTAAGATAGTAACACCCACTGCACAAAGGTTGGCTGTGGGATCAAATGATACAGGAGAAGGAAATCCTCAGATACTCCCAAGGCGGTCATCTCATCCACTGGTTCACGGGGTTTTTAAAAATATTTTTTCCCATTTTAATACAAATTTCAGTTTTATTTTTTCTTTGATAGTTAAAAAGGTGAGGCTCAGCGAGGTCACGCAGCTGGCCGGGGGACACATAGCCAGAGAAGTCATGTGAAGCAGAGCCTTAGAACTTCAAGCTTCTCCTTCTGTGATATTCCGACACATTTTAGCAAGGTTTGAGATTCTGGGATTTTGCTTTCAAAATAAGATAGTTTGGGGAAGGAAAAAAGAGGAAAATATTTAAATGGGCAGTAGAATCAAAGAACCCGTCTTTTGGAAGCAAGCACTGATCGGTCTGAACTTGCAGAAAGTTGTCTACTTAGAGCTGATGCATCTGGGGCTTTTCTTCCTTGAGGCAGCGAGTGCCCTGTACTGACTCCCACTCTCATGGGAAAGGATCAGGGGTAAAGAGAAAGGGGCAGAGAAGATGGAATGAATCACTGGTACCCAGCCTAGAGGAAAAGCTAAGATTCAGACTCTAAGCAGTCAGTCTACAGGAAGTCGCCTCCATGTATAAAGAGTTCTTACAAATCAATGAGAAGACAGATAACCTGATGTAATAAATGAACAAAGGACTTAAATAGGCCTTTCTCCCAAGATGACATCCAGAGGCAACAGCATGTGACAAGAGGCTCAGCTCCATGAGCATCAAGGACATGCAGATCAAGTCCACAAGGAGAGCACGCCACAGCCCTGGGGCGGCTGAAAGGGGAGACAGACCACAGTCAGTATTGGGGAGAACGAGGAGGATTTGGGACCTCAGGTGTGACTGGTGAGGTGTAAAATGGCACAGCCACTTTGAAAAGAGTGGGACCGTTTCTCAAAATATTAAACGTAGCATCGTCATCTGACCCATGAGAACTGAGAACGCGGCTCTACTCCAACATTCGCTGTGAGTCTTCGTGACAGAGTGGAGATGGTCCAGGGGTCTGTGAGCCCGCGACGAAGACCCAGAACACGGTCTATAAATACAATAGAAGATCACTCAGCCCCACACACTCAAAAACAAGAACAAAGATGATGGATGCAAAAATCTGGAGGAATCTCCACACAATGTTAAGTGAAAGAAGTCGGGCAAAAACGAGGGCATATTTTACAACTCAATTTATATGAACTTTCCAGAACAGACAAGTTCATTGACCCAAGCAATCGATTAGTGGGTACTCCAGGGAAGGGCTGGGGTGGGGTCATGGAGAGCAAGGGTAAACGGGATGGGTTTCTTTGGGGTTGAGGGAGATATTCTAAAGTTGGATTGACCCACACACAAGGCTAAATGTCGCCGAACGGTGAAATCAGTGAACTGTGGGATAGGTGAACTGTAGCTTAATAAAACTGCTAAGGATGGCTCGTCCATCACCCCTTCTACCAGGGATGGGTCCCAACACTAGACCCCAAGCCATCTGACCCCAGACGCCACTTCTCACGCACCAGGCCGCACCAGCAGGACAGTCAATCCCAGACTTCAGAGGCAAGAACAAGCCACCCCCAGTGCAGAGAGCTCTGGCCACAGTGGCTTTAACTGGCACCAGCCCAGGGGTGCGGCCACCACCCGCAGCACCGCAGTGTGATTAAGTTAGAATGTGCGCAGGACTGGCTAGCTTGGCCTCCGGCTCCCCAGCCAGGCCAGCCATCCATCTAGGACAAACTTGGCAGGACCGAGCGGCCAGCTAATTAATCGTTGCATCAATAAAACCAGGGTCTGGCCGTCTCCTGATGAATTACAGTATTTCAAAGGACTTAACGGCTGCATTAGGGAAAGAGACAAAGGCGATCGATATGGGCAGATGGCCTCAGCCGGAGTCAGCAGCTCTCAGGGCCAGCGGTGAGATGCGCACTTACCTCCAGAGCAGAGCCCGGGTTTCCCGCGGGCGCATCTGTATGGGGTTCACATGCAGGATTTAAAACAAGAAGAGTGTGGCTGGCAGGGTGGCCCGCGCCTGTGATCCCAGTGACTCAGGAGGCTGAGGCAAGAGGACCGCAAGTTTGAGGCCAGCCTCAGAATTCGAGTGAGGTCTTAAGCAACTTGATGAGATTCTGTCTCAAAATAAAAAGAATTAAAAGGGCTGCAGATATATCTCAGTGGTGAAGTGCCCCTGGGTTCAATTCCCAGTAACCGCGCCCCCCAAAAAATATCCAAGAAGAGCTGAATGCTGGGCCCCAGAAGCAAAGTGCTCGGCCCACACTCAGACTCGGGGTGGGTGGGTCCCCTGTGCACCACCGTGAGCTGCTCTACCTGGAGGTGGAGCTGGGCCAGTCCCCCAACCCCGGCCTCAGCTTCTCTTGTCTGCACAACGGAGATGCCTAGTGAGTGTGGTCAGGGGTCCAAGGACACACACAGCCATGATGCTCCAGGACTTGCTGGGGCTGTGTTCAGAAAATGTCCCTGCACCTCAAGGAACACTGTTCTCTTATTATGCTTTCAGAAGCAGAAGCCTGGACCCCATCCTCCCTCAGGGCAGGTGAATTGCTCTTTTTTGTTAAATTTAAGGTCTGCATTGGCACAGGTTAAAGCCGACTTCTGGACATGTGGTCGCAGCGACGTTAACACACACCTAAAACCAACATCACGACCAATTCCCAGCAATCCCACCACCAGCCCGCAGCCCTCTCCTGCTTTCTGTGGCCACAGCCCCCCACCCAGCCCTGGCAACCCCGGATCTGTTCTGCACCCCCACAGCTTCCTCTTAGAGGTCTGAGTCTCATCCGCGGAGTCATAGTGTGCTCAGATCTGAACCGGTCGTCGCAGGCTGTTGGCCAGGTACGTCTCGTGGCTGAGCGGGAACAGTGGGATCCCAGCTGTGGACACGCCCTGGTTCTGTCCACTTGCTGGAGGACATCTGGGTGGCTCGGTCTGGGGGATTAGGAATAGAGCCGCTCTTCACGGGGTGGGCAGGTGTCGGCGTGAACGAGGCTGTCCTCTCTCCAGGGTGGGTTCTGGCTCCGGTGCCAAGTCCACGCTTAGTTTGTTAAAAGCGGACAAACTGTTTTCCAGAATGGCTGGCCCATTTCCACTGGCACCAACAGAGGGGGAGAGCTCTGGTTCCTGTGGCCACATCCAGCTTTCTACTCCGAGCATCCGAAGAGGAGCCCAGTGGCACTCCTTTGAAGTCCAATTTCTCTAAGAGCCAAATGCCTTGAACATCTTTCTTTCTTTCTCCCTCTCCCTCTCCCCCTCCCCCTCCCCCT
>NW_026000185.1:1524413-1539949 GCF_001458135.2 Marmota marmota marmota | reverse complement strand
TCCTCCTCTCCTCCTCCTCCTCTCCTCCTCCTCCTCCTCCTCCTCCTCCTCCTCCTCCTCCTCCTCCTCCTCCTCCTCCTCCTCCTCCTCCTCCTCCTCCTCCTCCTCCTCCTCCTCCTCCTCTCCTCTCCTCCTCTCCTCTCCTCCTCCTCTCCTCTCCTCCTCCTCCTCTCCTCCTCTCCTCCTCCTCTCTTCCTCTCCTCTCCTCCTCTCTCCTCTCCCTCCTCTCTCCCTCTCCCTCTCCTCCCTCTCTCCCCCTCCCCTTCCCCCTCCCTCTCCCTCTCCCGCTGTTTTCTGGCAGGTGAGCTGGAGGGTTATTGATGTGGCTCTGTGGTTGGATATCTGCGTGGCAAATGCTTTAACCAGACCCATAATTTGGTCTTTTCATTTTCTTAACAGCATCTTTCAGAGAGAGAGAAAGTTTTAAATTTAAATAAAGTTCAATTTATCAATTTATCTTTATGGAGTGTGCTTTTAGTGTCCTAATAACCTGTCTTTGCCTAACCCTGGGTCACAGTGCCTTCTCCTAGATTTTCCTTTAAAAATTTTATGGTGGTGCTTTCTACTCTAGGTCTCTGATTTACTTTGCATTAGCTTTTGCATAAAGTGTGAGAGGCGCAGCCCAAGGACCACTTTTTGCATGTCACTGTCGAATGAGTCCTTTCTGACAATCAGCTGGGCACGTTTCCCGGGGTCTGTCTCTGGACGCTTCTCCCTTCCATTGACCTATGTCTGTCCCTTCACCGATCTCCTACTATGGCATTGCTCTGATTTTATACAAGCCAGGGAACCTCACGGTGGGATCCTCCAATTTGATTCTTTTGTTTTCATATTATTTGACCTGAAGAAGCCGAGCTCACAGAAGCATGGCAGAGACCAGTGGCCACCAGAGGCCACGGAGAGAAGGTGAGAGGCCATGGGAGAAACTGGCCAAAACAGAGTCCCAGCCAGCTAGGGGACTGAGTTAGGGCATTCTCTTGCGTAGAAAAGGTGACCGTTCTCAACAACGTTGTTCTGTGTAGTTCAAAGCTGCTCTAAGAGAGGATTTTGGATGCTCGCCTCACAGAGAAGTGGAAAAGGTCTGCGGCATTAGGTGACCTAAGCATCCTGAGCGGATCATCCTGAGTGGATCGATACACAGTGGGTACGGGCACTAAAGCATCTCGCTGCAGCCCACAGAGACGGATGGTGGTCGCCTGTCAATCAACAACAACAACCAAAAACTGTGGACTCAATTTCTTTATAGATCGGGGTCTCCTCAGGGACCTAGTTCCTCCTGGTGAGCTTTAGTTTCTACTTTCAAGGAGCCGGGCCTTTTCGTAAGTACTCGATATGTGTTTATCGAGCTCTTGGTGGGTTCCCTGATTATCTATTTAACACCTGCAGGGTCTGTAGTATTATCCCTTTATTCATTCTGAACCCTGGTAATCTGCGTCTCCTCACATTTTTCTCTAGCAGTCTATCCAGAGGTTCATCAAGCACATCGATTTTCCCAAAGACCCAGCACGTCTGGATCCCATTGATTTTCTGTGTTGCGCTTGCTGCGAAGTTCATTCATTGTTACTTTTCTCTTAATCAATTCCTTGTTAAGGCACACGTAATAACACTGTTCTGCTCATCTGGGGTTTTCTTTTGCTGGTTATTTCTATGTTAGTTAACGTGGACGCTCAGAAGCATGGATTTGTGATCTTTCTTATTTTTAATTGCTATAAAATTCCCTATGAACCCTGCTCTATTTTCTTCCCACAAATGTTGATATGATGTGTTTTATTTTCACTCAGTTCTTGGTATTTTCTAATGTTCCTCAAGGTCTCCTTTATAACCAGTGCATTATTAAGGAGGATGCCATTTAATTGCCAAGTGTTTGGAGACTTTTCTGTTATTTTCTGTTATCAATTTCCAGTCAATCGGTCAGACAGGGTGCCTGTACGGTTGCCCTGCTTTTGAATTTGTCCAAGCTTATGACTCAAGATACATCTTCCTGGTGATCACTGCGTGTGCGTGTCAGAAGTGTGTGCGTGCTGTCCTAGTTGGAGCGGTGGAATCCATGTCCCCTGGATGCATGGTTTTCCTGGGACGGTGCGGGTTTGCCTCCTTGTTGGCTGCCCGTCCGTGATGCCCATCTGTGTTAGAGAGTGGTGCTGGGCTAGCTAAGTGCACGTGTGCATGTGTCTGATCTCCTCTCGCAGGCTCAGCGTGTGCTCCGGGTGTTTGGAAACTCCGATGTCAGGTGCATTTACATGGGGCACACTATGTCTTCGTGGCCAACTGACCTTTGGTCCTTGTCCCTCCCCATCTTGATTCTTGCCAACTCTTCCTTGTCCTGAAGACTGCTTTTCTGGATATTAATGTAAACACCCAGCGTTTCTTTCATTTGTGTGGTATGACTTTTTTCTTTCTCATGCGTTTAGCCCTCCCATGTCATGATATTTGAAGTCGTAGGTCGAGTTTCGCTGGATGGTGACAGTCAGCCCCCTCACGATCACTGCTTACCTGGCCTGCTGAGCCATTACCGTGGTCACAGCCACTGACCTCTGGGTAAACAGGTGGGTTGCTCTACTATCTGCTGTCTCTTGGTTCTGTTTCTTGACCCTTCATTTCCTCTTTCTGCCTTCTTTTCTGTTATTTGAACTTTTCCCCAACATCCCAGTTGAGTTTACGCTTTTTACTATTCATCTTCACGCAGAACTTTGTCTAGTGGTCGCTCTAAAGTACTTAATATTCACAGTCTATTTAAAGCCAGTATTTTACGACGTCTCGTGGAACATAGAAACGTGACCACCACATCGTCTGTCTGCCCTCCTTCTGTGCCTGTGCCCTCTGTGCGTCTCGTCCGCACACATTAGCTCTCTCTCTCAATAATGTTAATGCATTTGCTTTCAACTGTTCAGTCTATTTTTTAGAACTCAGGAGGAGACTCATATTTATTCAGGTACTTACCATGGCCGCTGCCCTTCCTCACTGACCCCTGTTCCAAGCTCTCTCTGGTCCTGTCCCCTTGGGTGCCTGAAGAATTCCCTTTCGTGGTTCTTTTACTGACCAGTTGGCAACAAATCACCTTGCTTCCGCTCCATCTGAGAAGGTCCGTATTTCACCTTCTGAGGGATGTTCCCTCTGCAAACAGATTCTGGGTTGACAGCTCTTTTTTTCCACATTAAAAAATATCGTTCCGCTTCCTTCTGGCCTCCACAGGTTCCGATGAGAAATTAGTAGTGACCCAAATAGTGGCACCTTATAAATGATACATCCACCTTCGCTGACTGCTTTGGAGACTTTCATCTTTATTTCCTGGAGTTTGACCTGATCCATTGGGGCACAGAGTTCTCAAGTTCATCTTATTTGAGTTTCACCAGGTTTCTACAGTTTTCAAGTGTTTTATGGTTTTGTTTTTGTTGTTGTTGTTGTTATTGTTGTTGTTGTTTTTGTTATTTATTTATTTATTTTTTTGGCTAAACTTTGCAAGTTTTTTGCAATTATTACTTGAAATGTATTTTTGCCCCCCGATTTTTTTTCTTTGCTTTGTGACCTAATGTTAGGACTTTTACTATTATCTCTGAGATGGTATTTTTTTTTCATCTTCCGTCTCTGTTCAGCTTGGATGATTTCTGCTGATCTAAAGGTCACCGACTCTCCTGTTATTTCATTCTGTTTTTAACCTTCTTCCAGAAAGTTTTATTTTTGTTCTTATATTTTTTTTTCCAGTTCTAAAATTTCCATTTGGTTCTTCCCATCTTTCTTTGTGCGTTAGTCAGCTTTTCGCTGCTGTGACCAAAATACCAACAAGAACAACTTGGGGAGGAAGGATCTATCCTGTCTCCTGATTCCAGAGGATTCAGCCTTGGTCAGGCGACTCGGGGGCTCTGGGCCTGAGGTGGGCAGGACATCATGGCGGAAGGTGTGGTGGAGGAGGAGAGGCGCTCAGCTTACGGCAGCCAGGACACAGAGAGAGACAGAGAGGGGAGGGGAAGGAGCCGGGGAGGAGAAGATAAACCTTCTAGGGCTGGCCCCAGGGACTCTTCCTCCAACCAGGACCCACTTCCCAGCCGTCCATATGGCTACCAGTGGATTAATCCACTAATGAGAGCCGCACCCTCACGATCCAGTCACCTCCCCAAAACCTGCTTCTCTGAACTCTGCGGCATTGGGGGTCAGACTTTCAACACATGAGCTTTGGGGGGGACAGGATAAATCCAGACTGTAACACTTTGCAAAAATACACACACACACACACACACACAGACACACACTATCCTCATTTCGAGAGTGCCCGTCTGAGGAAACGCTTTTGTCCCTGCTGTGATGCTCCAGTCTCCTTTTCAGATATGCTGACAGAGGAGTCCCCTTGGCCTCGAGTCCCCTGCGCGGCTTTCTCCCCTGCAGGTTCCTTTGGGAAACGGGGGTGAACCCACCGAGTCCCGCACCCCTGGACACCTTGTAGTTTCAATGTCCTCTCTGCCTCCAGGGCTCGCGGGGCCATCTGGATTTGGCCTTGGTGCGAGTCACCGTCCGCTGGTCTGGGACCTGGCCAGGGTCTGTTTTCTCAGTTCAGTTGTCAGAATCTCTGAAACGCTGTGGAGAGCCAGGGCTGTGTGCTGAAGCTCAGGGCTGAGCCCAGGTAGAACGGCACCCGGGCCCCCGAGCTCTGCCCCAGCCGACCTCTTCCCACCACTTGGCACGGCTCCTCTCTTTTCGTGCGTAACCAGAGCACAAGGCTTTCTTTCCTCAGGTGGCTGTGCCCTCCTCAAGGTGCTCACAAACGGCCAAGCGGTGGGCACACACGAGGGACAGAGGGCAAGTTCGGCTCCACCCTCTTGGCACCACAGCAGCCTCAATCAGAGAGATCTTCCCTCCCTCAGACCTCTGGGCCCCTGCACTCCCCTGTCCCCACCAGACACCCCTTTCCCATCCTTTGAGGCTGACCTAAAGGGTCTCCCCAGCACACCGCTGTCTTCCCTGATGGCCATTTGCTGATTTGGGGGTACGCGGGTCCAGGCTAGGGGATGCGAGAGGGAAAAATTGCTCAGCTTATGGCTGATTCTTGACACTTCCGATTCCAGTCCCTCCCCGGGTCTGCCTGCTGTGATTGAGTTCTCCAAGAGCAGACCCACACAGAATGTCCCCCCAGCTTTTTAATAGCACAGGAGACGCAGGGGATCTTGTGCTCACGGCACCAACTTTTATACATGACATCATCCTTATAGACTTGAGGCAGTGAAGGGTTTACTTACTAGAGTCACTCAGGTTCGAACCTTGGTTCTGACCCTATAGATCTACCCCCAACATTTGTGAAGTGAGTACATTTGGCCCCCAGGACCCGTGGAAGACAGGTTCTGGGACCCCCTCAGACAGCGTGAGCTGCAGATGCCCAGGTTCCTTATAAATGGCACTGTGTCTGCCTGTGACCTGTGCACATCCCCCCAGACACATGACATCACTCAGATCACATCTAGCACCTCATGCAATGTAACTGCTGTGGAAAGGGTTGCTGTTGTTTAGGGAATCATGACAAGAAAAGAAATCCGTGCACTTTTTCCCCAAATATCTTTTATTTGAGATTGGTTGAATTCAAGGCTGTAGAACCCGCAGAGGCAGGGGACTGACTTTATTATCCTTTTTATGAAGGCTTATATAAATTAAATAAATTCCCCAACCACACACAGCAGGTCCTTAGCACAGCAGGATCTGAACCCAGCCCACGCTGGCTGAGGCCCATTCTTCTCCCAGGTCCCTGTGCTGATTTCCTATGATCATTTTATTACCTGCGAGCGTGAAGCTTATGTTTTCCTTTCTCTGAAAATGGTGATTGATGGCCACTCTTAAGCACTGGAATTGGATCCTCAAATCCCAATACGATTTTGTCCAATAAAATAATAACCACCCGAGACAATTCATTGCCTTCCCAGCCTCTGTTGTCTCGCAGTGATCTGTGAAGGTAAGGGCCACCTTCTCCGGCTGGCGGCCTTGTCCTTGGAGACGCAGCTGCCTTGGAAACCTGACTCCTCCTTCACTCCAGGTCTGCAGAGAGGCTTTGTGGAGGAGAGACCGGGCTGCGCTGCTCACGTGAAACCAGGCACCACCCGACAGGGAGATCAATGTGTTCTGTGCCCGTGAGAACCAGGACACGGAGCTGGCCGCCCGGTCCAGGAAAGGAGCCAGGAGGACTCCAACCCTGTCCCCGAAAGACATGTGCCCAACAGGTCCTTGGAGCCGAAGGGACCCCATCAATATCAGTATTTTCAGGAGAAAAAGTGTCCACGCCCAAGGGTCTTCCTTTCCATTAGAGCCCCCAGTTAATGCCCTTTCACTGGATGTCAAGCAAACCCCAGGGGCTGGGGACATGGCTCAGTTGGTAGAGTGCTTGCCAGGCATGCACAAGGCCCTGGGTTCAATCCCCAGCACCACCAAAAAAAAAAAAAAGTAAAAAAGAAAATTCTGAAGAGGGTGAGTAAGATGACCAAGGGAGGAGGTTGGAGGGACGTAGCATCTTCCCAGAAGGTAATGGGACTCTGACGTCTCTGTCAACACTTTATATAATCACATGTGCAAGGGATAGAGTCCAAAATAGAAGACAAGAGACTATCAGGATTCCTTTCAGTTGGGGTTATCAGAAAGGGGGTATCAAATTGGGTTAATGAGGAGAACAAACATGAATATATATATATATATGAATATACACACACACACACGTATTTGGAAATTTAAAATTTGGAACACCACACACACGCGCGCGCGCACGCGCGCGCTCGCGCACAGTGTTTCCAAGTTCTAGGAGTTGTACTAGCTTCAGGCATGGCTTGATCTAGCACTCAGTACATCAGGAATATCTCCCTCTACATACTTCCCCCCGTCAGCTTTGTCCTGGTGAGGGCTCTCCAATGGCAACACAGACACTGGCTTTCCTCCTGGCTCTAGTAACTCTAGCAGGAAGGTGACACTTCTTTCTCATAACCCCATGGTTTAGTCAGCTTTTTCACTGCTGTGACTAAAAGAGCCACCAGCACAATGATAAAGGAGGGCTCCTGGTTTCAGAGGTCTCCGTCCACACACAGCCAGCTCCATTCCTCGGGGCTCCAGGGGAGGCAGGACATCAGGGCGGAGGAGTGTGGTGGAGGGAAGCAGCTCACATAATGATCAGGGAGCAGAGAGAGAGAGACTCCCTCCGTGTGTGACAGTCTAGGACTCCCTGTTAGCCAGCAGGGCTAGGGATTCTCTGGCCCAACTTAAAGGATGATGCTGACCTTTTATGAGGGCCGGGAGGGAGCCGTGAGAGGGCACCCGCTTGGCAGGGTGCCCACGTGTTTGGTGTCAGCCACTCTTCATGGTATGAGAGAGAGTTCAGCACTGCAAATTCAGGACAGTGCAAGGCGATTCAGCTCCCTGCGTCCTTCAGAGGTGACCTCTGGATGGCTGCACCCCGGCCGGGCCCCTTTTCTTCCTCATGTGTCATCCTCACAGACGTCTATGCAGCCAAATGAGGATCGTGCCGATGAACCAAGTATTTGAAATCCAATTTATCACCATCCAATTTCAACAGAAACTGGTTGAGTGTCCTGGGAGCCGTTCCAGAGTGTTGGTGTTGGAGAAGCACTGAGCTCACCCCAAAATGACGCGCGGCGGGTAGGGAAAACAGGTGTCTCAAGCAACCTCAGTTTGAAAAAAAAATCTAAAATTGGGTTCTTCCAGGCTTTGGAAGCTAAAAAAAACCCCAAAAGAACAGTTTTTGAGCACCTGCCAAATGGTCTCGAGTGCATTATTTTAATAGTCTAGGGAAAAAGATCTTTATTTTGCAAATGAAGAGGTGACGTTCGCGTGAAGCTGAAGTGAGCTCAAATAAGTTAGGTCCCCTGTCCAGGTCACCCGGGTCTGATCCACACCCCTCACCGACTTTGAGAACAGAAGAGGCCGTGGAACCTACCAGGGTGGGATGGGATGGGTCTTGGAAGGAATCTAATGCCCAAGAGAGAAAGGGGAGAGACGAGTGGGAATGAGAGCAAACAACCCTGATATGAAAACTTGGACATTTAGCACAACTAAATAGGTTTCCAAGAAAATAAACTTCCAAGAGACACCCCTAGGAGAGGTGTCTGCTCCCAAACCCCTGGTAGAAGCAGAGGCCTTCCATTGTTAAAGAGCAGATATGAATCTTTTTCTTGGAAGCCTCTATATTGATTTTTTATAAATTTGCCCCTGGGCCTCCCCATAGCTAACAGCAGGAAACAAAGACCATCAGTTGTAAGAAACACAATTTTTCTTTAATCACCATGAATTCTTAGTTGGAAAGGACCCTCGAAACAAAAGACAGATTATTAAGGGGAAAATAAATAGAATTAGATCAATGTATATTTCATATAGACCTGGAGGACATGCAGGGAGTGAGAAATCCTCAGAGCTATGGCTTTGAGTGGCAGCTTCTATAGCATCACCAGCCAAGAACAGTGCTCAGGAGGCAGAGGATGGGACTCAGAGTCTCCAGCCGTGGCAACCTGGGGCACAAGCGAATCCATGGTGGGTGAAGGCTGGTCTGCAGAGCTCATGGAGAGTGATTCATTGGGACCATCTCTGGGTCACCAGGGTCTGAAGCTGTGCTCAGTGGTCAATTAACCTGTGCTCTCCTTGGTGGAGAGGGGCTGGAAGACCCTTTGTCTCTGCAAATCTATGTCTTGCTTTGAGTGAGTAGAAGGAGGGCAGAGAGATTTCCTGTACCTGCTGCTTCTTGGAACCTTTCTATTTGGGGAGTAGCATATTCTGAAATATGCTACCCCCCAAATAGGAAGTATTTTTGAAAATAACTTTTAACTTACATGTAAAAATGATCAATAGTGGCAACTGCCATTTTTTGAATGCAAACTAAATCCTGGGCCTCTACGTGCACTCCAGCAAGCCAGGTGTTACCCTGCGGGTTTGCAGGTGAAAGACAGCCCAGGTGTGCAGAGCAGCTAAGCGTCAAGGATGCAGCTCATGGTCAGGCCTGCACCCGCAAGACCCGCCCCTTCCCAGCTCACCGTGGCCACCACCAGCTGCTTCCTCTCACCTTGCAAACCCAGAAGAATCTCTCCAAGGGCTTCTCTGAGGGAGCGTCCTGGGTGAGGTGATGATTACGGCTGTCGACAACAGCCTTCAAACAGACATGAAAACCAGCGTCAGGGTAATGTCTCACCTGCCCCTGAATACAGGTGAGTGCAGGATGCCAAGGTCAGGTTTGTTAAGAAGCATGTCTGGGGGTGTATCCAAGACAGGGGGGGCCTGGCTATTCTATTCTTTTACACAGGCCAATGTAAGACTCTTCAGAGAAGCTTCTAGACCACGGCACTCTCACGGAGAGCCCAGCAATCAGAGCCGCCTTCTACCTCTGGCATCTGACTAATGAACTCCTAAGAGGTCAGCTCTGCTTCGGTTAACACCTGCGCAGAGGTAATGAGCTGCAGCATGGACTGAGGTAATTACCCAGGTTAGAGGCAGAGGGAGGCTGAGCAGGGTCCACGTCAGCCAGACACAGAGCTGTCGAGAACAAGAACAGGAAAGGTGGGGGACGGGGAGAGGGCTGCACAATTCAGTCAAGCACAGTCTTAATTAGGATCGAAACCGACGCAACAACAAAACCCCCAAGACATGATCTTCAGGAACTCCCCTAAGGACCAGGTGGGTATCCCTCCTGGCTCCTGTCGATCATGGTTATGACACCTACTGTGCGCACAGGGCGAGGCTCTGAGATGCAGTGTGAGTCCTGCTCTCAGGACTCATCCCTTTCTGGACCCTGCTCTGCCCCTGGGGGAAACGGTCCCAGGAAAGGAGAGTGAGAAACCCTTTGCCTCGTGGGAGGAGGCGAAGGCGTGGCCATTTCCTGAGTGTCACCCATAAGCCTGGCCACTCCAAATTCCTGGGAAGGAGTCAACAAGCCTCCCCACTGTGCTGGTGGTCAAGTGACGGCTGAAATTGGAATCCAGTTACCTCTGACAGCTAACCCCAGTTCTTTCCCTGGATCTCACCGCTTCTTGACCAGACAATAAAGGGCACCCGTCCCTGATGCAGCGGGGGCCTTGAAACGCTTCCTCTGGGTTCCTTGTAACCTCCCCCTCTCTTGGGCAGATCCCTTCATGAAATAAATCACCTTCCCTCTGTTGCACATGTACAATGTGTTGTTGGTCTAACTGTGATTGTTTTCATAGCAACTTTGCCTGTTCAAATCCCCAGCGAGGAGGAGAGATGGAGCCAGCCCCTTCGATGTCAAAATATAATGGAGGACCCAAAGGCAGCGTTGCTCAAAGAGCCCAGAGCTCTGAAGTCTGTGTGGGAGGCTCGTATTTTGTGCAAAACTAAAAGGAGGAGATGTGTGGGGAGACAGGTAGGAGAAGGGGCAGCTGGCATCCCTGCCATGAGAGCAGAATGCTCGTGATTCCTGCAAGACAGCCCCTCAGCCCGGGGTTTCAAAGCCTCCTGGAACCATTGAACTTGGTGAAGTGCCCAGAGGTGCCGTGTGCTGAGGAATATTAATAAGTCCGGGTTACTTGGGCATAACATTAATCATATCGAGACTCGATATGAGCTAAACAGGATTGGAATGGGGAGAATTTTTCATTTTTTCCCCTGAAGGGTGCTCCCACCTCTGCTCAGCAACATTCTGTTAGATTTTTGACATGATCTCAAGGAAAATGGCAGCGAGTGGCCTCGCATTAACATAATCGATTTACCTTTAATTCCTTGGGCATTTCTAGGGCCCTGACTAATTGCTTTAAAATACCTGTTCTGTTCTTGCTCAATTCTTCAGGTGGTGCTCAGACTCACTGATAGGAGATGACGTGGGTCAATAAGGCATCTTCAAAGCACAGTGCCGAAAAAGAAAGGTGATTTTAACTTTTAGAGTACCCCAGGAGAGCCACGTCGGAGTCTTTCTGTCACTCGGGTTGCCATGGTGACAAGAGGGCTTGGACTCCAAGGAGACTGGATAATAACAACGATACCGTTCCCAGAGCTCAGTGTGTGATCAATACCGTTCCGTTTGCCCTTAATTCTTGGAGAGACCCCATCTTGTACTTTTTTACAGAGGAGGGGTCTGAGGCACAGGAGGTTAAGTAGCCTGCACAAAATCTGAATCTAGAGAACAACACAAACCAGGGTTCGAATGCAGACCCTCTGATTCCACAGCTGTCCCAGATCCATCAATATGTGCTGCCTGTGGAAGGTGATGGCGTATGGAGATGCTCACAGAGTTAATGCAGGTCTTCTTCTCTGACGTCCAGGACTGGATAAACCTTCAGGGAGCCCACTCCTGTCTCTGGAGGCCAATGTGGTTACCCCAGAACCACAAAGGGGCTGCCATTACCGGGAGGGTGCACACAAAACATCCCCTGTCATGAGGGACAGCTGGAATCCTCCTTCATCGGCGTTTCCGATGGCAGGACGTCAGCAGGGCAGAAGTTGGAGGGTCACACAGGAGGACAGTTGATGGAAGGATGGAGAGAGAACATTTTTTAAAAATTTTGCTGCCATGATAAACAGTGGGAGGCACCCAACAGCTGAACAGAGGTTTGGAGGTGTTTCCCGTTTCCACAACTCAACACGTAATCACTAGGGTCTGTCGAAGGTAACACTGAGCCACTGAGCCGCATCCTCCAGACATTCTACCCTGGGTATTGACCCAGAAGTAAAGATCTATGTCTATCTGAAAATCTGTGCACAAATGTCCATAGCAGCTGTATCGCAAAACCCGCAAGCTGAGAACCACCCAAAGGCCCACCTGGATGAACAGGCTGCATGTCTATTAACTGTGGGCGGATTCTGTGCTTCAGGAAATGGGGAATTGGCCGTCAATATCTGCAGTGATGTCCCAAATAATCATTCAGAGTGAAAAAAACCCAAACAGAAAGGGCAGGTGCGGTTTGGCTCTGTTGATGTAAAATTCTAGAAAATGCAAGCAAGGCTAAGGCGCCAGAAGGCCAGCCAGGGTTTGCCCGGGGACAGGAGGGCAGGTTGCTGGGGAGGTCCGCAGAGGGGCAGGAGAAGGCTTCTGGGCGCAGCGTGCGTCTCGACCTGGGAGACGTGAGGCGCTCAGGGGCAGACGTGCCTTGGAACTTCGCCCGTGTCACGGACAGCGGGTCAGCCACACCTCCACGGGCCGTTCAGAAAGGAAGAGGGAGGGGCTGCGTGTGCAGAGTGAGGAGTGACGGACCAGGGGCGCAGGGACAAGGCTTTAGTTCAGTGATCAGCCGTGCGAAGGCGCCACAGTGAGGAGGGAGACCCCACCACAGGGGCCTCCCGGGCGCACCTCGGGCCGGTGATCTCACCCCAAGCTCTGAGGGGAGTCGTGTGCTCGGAAGGAATTGTCACAAGTACAGAAGGAATTGTGTCCCCTCCCAAAGTCGGACTCTTCAGCCGACCGAGGAACGTGACTTTCTCTGGAGAGGGAGCCTTTCCAGGGGCATCATGGTACAACCAGGTCAGCTGGTGGGACCTACGTCACCCACCGTGTCCAGAGGGACCAGCTTGGGTGGACCCAGGGAAGGCGACCTCTGCAAGCCAAGGAGAAGGGCCTCGGTAAGACCCAACCCTGGGACGCCTGATCTCCAGGCTTCCAGAACTGTGAGACAGTCAGTTTCTCTTTCACCTTCCGCCCAGGCTGCGCTAGAACCATGGCGGCCGGCGGAGCCCGCCTGGACACGGGAAGACCCGGGTGCCGACACAGCCACCTGGTGACCTCGGAGGTGGGGGGGGGCGTGGTGAGTGAACTGGCAGACGTCAGGGGGCCTGGGGCTGTCCCCATATCCCGTGACACCTGGGGACCCAGGCTGCAGTCAGGGTCTGAGTTCTTGCTTCTCAGGACTGACTGCAGGGCTAGGGCGAGGGAGGACTGAGTCACCCCGGCTTCTGGCTTGGTTGGTCCCACGGGGAAGAGCAGGTTTAGAGGGAGATAAATATCGACTGTCAGATCTTGCCACATCCATGGGTGGCCGTGGGGTGGACGGCCTGTCGGAGACGCACAGTCGGTACTGGAAGTGGGAACCTGAAGCCAGCAGTGTGTGCGGCCTAGACCATGTGAGGCTCCCGGCCCAGGGCTGAGGAGGGACCCCACTGGGAGGTGGTCAGTTGTGACTCAGAGAGTCCTCTGTCAGTGGAACACAGAAAAGTGGGCACAGAGCAAGGAGACCAGGCAGAAGGTCAGCAGTCGTCCAAGGATGTCTGGGACTGAGCCACGTGGACCTGCGGAAGCAGGACTCCCCAGATGGTCCCCCACGTGAAGGCCTCTCCAACCTCTCTCCCCCGTTGATGGCTCTCATTCTCTCCAGTGGCAGGACATAGACACTGGACTCTCTCCTCCTCCACATGGGCCACAGGAGCAGAACCCCTGTCCCCAAAGCCAGACACAGAACCTAAAGTTGTTACTCTAACTCCACCCGACCTTTTGGTGTGAGAACTGTCCACAGAGCACTCCCCTGATCTATCCTGCTCGATGGGAGGCCATAAGACCCTCATTCCAGAGAAGGTTCTGCCCTCTTACCCACAGGTAGGAAGGTTGCCCAGAGGGGCCAGGGGCAGTCTCAACGCGCAGACCCCCCCACTGCAGTTCCCCTCAGCCTGTTCCCGTCTGGACGGGTCGTATTTCTTCACGGTCGTCCATACTTCACCAAACCGAAGCATAAATCTGGATGGTCCCCCACCCCCGCCTGGGTCTTCAAGGTCTTCAGTCTGAAGGGTCCCGTCCGACTCATATTATTAACTTGACTTTGTGGTGGCCCCAGTGACGTTGCATATGCCATCACTGATGTCGCTGAGACCTACAACGCAACAGAAGTCCTTCAGGTCACTGTAGCTCTTGTTTGGTCAAGAGGACAGGGAGGACCTTCATCTTTATGGGGTGTGACCATTTAGGGTTGGGAGAAAAAAAGAACAAACAGATGCCTGCAATAATCTCAGAGGGTGCCCTGAAGGATGCGGTGGAGGGAGATTGAAGACGGGGTGCACCTTGGAAGGTCCCTTTGAGGCAGAAACGCAGGAACTGGGGGCTGAAGGGCTCGATGGCAGCCCGAGAGTCCAGGAGGAGGGGGCAGCAGTCCTGGTGGAGGACGAGCTTGGTGGGTTGGAGGAAGGTCCGTCCGTGTGTCTGGAGAGGTGGCGGGAAGGCAGCAGGAGGCGGTGAAGTCAGAGGCAGGAGCCAGTTGTCTCAGGAGCTGTGTGGGATGAGTGGTCTCCTCCCCAAATCCACGTCTGCTCAGACGAAGCCTGTGAACATGGTCTTATTTGGAAAAAGGTTCTTGGCAGAGATAATGAAGGATCTCAAGACAAGAGCATCCTGCACAGGGTGGCCCCTAAATCCCATCCCCAGTGACCATTAGAGAAGAGGGTGGGCAGAGCCTGGGATGAGGCGTCCTCAAGGCCAGCGATGCTCAGAGTTGATGGCAGCCTCAGAAGCCTGGAATGGATTCTCCCTCAGAGCTTCTGGAAGGAGCCAGCCCTGGTGACCTTGGCTTTGTCCTTCTCACTTCCAGAACAGTAAGGGAATGAATCTCTGCTGTTTTAAGTGGTGATCTGTTACACAGCCGCAGGCATCCAACACAGAAGTCACGGCTCCCGCAGGCCCCCACCGATCTGCTCTGAACTGGTGCTAAACGAAGTCCTGCTCCCGAGGAACCCGGCTGGATTCTCACAGACTCGGACCTCCCTGGGAACATCTGCCTCTCGATTCTGAACGTTCTGGGAGATGTACAAGACACCATCATCATTTCACTGAAACTCAGTGTGCTTGAATTTGCGCTGCCTGGGAGAAGTGCGTCCGGACGTCTGAGAATTCAGCTCTATTGTTAAGCACATCTTGGCAGCCCTCCTCGAACCAGGCTTAAATCATCTTCCGGTATTATCAAGACTCAACAGTAGCATTCATCGTTCTGGGACCAACTCTAATAGCTTCAGATAATTATTAGCAATTGCTCATTATCTCTTTTTGAAAACCCTAAATATCTATCTATTTTTTTTAAGACATTGGCTCACTGAGACTGGAAAGGATGCAGACTTCCATTCACGGGGCTGATATGACTCAGGGCATTGTTCAGGCAAATAACAGCTATTGGGTTGGTGGGTGCCAATTTGAGCTATTGACTGTGCTGATTGATAGGCAAGCTCAGCTTTCACACGGGAGGCGTGGAATGTGAGGGACACGGAGGGTACCATTTTAGTTTGTTCTCTAAGCCACCTAGGCATCTCTTGTCTTCCTGTCTTGCACAGACCTCCATCATCCATACCTTAAAATATTCTCCTAGATTGAGGGCAGAAGGACTAGAAATACCTTCTCTAGCAATTAGGTCTGTCCCTCTGCAGAGGAACTCTCTTTTCCTCCTTAATATGGCTGGTCTGTGCCAGAAGAAATCACTCGTATTCTACCTTGATTTTCACCCACCCTCCCCCCATCTGTGTATCCACACACATATCCATGCACAAACAAATCCAGTCATCCCTCCATCTATGCACGCATCCACCCATTCATCTATCCATCCACCCATCCATCCATTTATCCATCCATCCACAAACCCACCCACCTACCCATCCAC
>NW_026000185.1:1512448-1524000 GCF_001458135.2 Marmota marmota marmota | reverse complement strand
CACCCACCCATCCACCCATCCATCCATCCATCCACTCACAACTCCATGCATTCACAAATTCTGTCATCTAGCCATCCAACTATACATCCATGCATCATCCATCCACCCACACATCCAGGCACATATCCAGACATCCTCAAATCCAATCATCTATCCATGCGTGCATCTAGGCATATGTTCATATGCACGTCCATGCATAAGTCCTTCTCTTCGTCATCATCAATCATTGACTTACAGATGTCCCTCCTTTCCATTTCTATGTTCTTTTAGAGCTCTGACTCTTCCTAGTTTTGACCTCTTAACTCGACTGTCATCGTTTCTATTCCTTTATCTCCTCAGATGTCTTTGGGGGAAGCTGCATAAGCCAGTGACCTAGGTCTCCATGGTTATACTTTGGGCCACCACGATGATCAACGTGCCTCCCGAGTTTTTGTTTTGGAGTTGGAGTGTAACTTAGGATTCTCACGCTCTTGTGAACTTTGTTACCCAGGGCTGCTTTTTGATGGTGTGGAGGTAGCTGTCTCCCAGGGGCAACTAGCCCACAGGGTGGGCTGTGCTGGGTGAGGCCAGCATGCTCAGGGCTGGCCAGCCCACCAACACTTACTAAGATCCCCTCTGTCCCTCCCTAAGATAGCTCTAGCCTGAAGGTCACCCACAGTCTCCAGATGGCATCGCTGCATTTCTGCTCTGTGGGAGCAAAATGCCAGGAAGAGTAAAGACCCAGACTACAACTCTCGCCCTGTGCAGCTCCTGTCCAGGGCCCCGGTCTGTGCCTCCCCCGACCACCTTTCCCCTCACAGACTCTGTCTTCCTGGATCCTCTGCAGATTGGACTTGGCACCCAGACCTGCCCTGGCAGTTTTTATCTTCCTCCTTTCCCCCTGGTTCCTCCAAATCTGGAGACAGCCACCTGCTCCTTCTCTTCCACCACTCACCCATATGTACACTTCTCTAATTATTGAGTGTTTTTTTTTTTTTAAACACAAAAAGAACACATCTCAAATTTAGAGCCTTCCGCAGGTAACATTCCTCAGCCAGATTCTCAACAGCATTGCTTAATTTTCTTTGTATTTTCTGCAAGGAATATCTTCTACCTATGACGTCGCTACCATAAAAAGGCAAAACACTTTTCCTTTTATAGTAGGAAGGCAAAGTTTAATTCTGGGGTGAAAAAAAAAATAAGAAAACAGCAAGTAATTGTGATAGAGAAAACGTGCAGAAACCATGAACTGGTGGAAACCATTGAATTCAGTCTTCACAACACTCCTCAAGGGTGTAAGGTCCTTCTTCACAAGAGGATCTGGAGACTGAGGAGGAGGAGAAACTGGCCCAAGTCACACCGGGGCCAAGTCAGGCCTGAGTGGGCCTGACCATGGGGCACCTCCAGGACTCTGCCTCTCGTATTTAAGTGTCAGTCATACGTCTCAACATCTCAGTTAAGATGGAGAAGTGGTGTGGTTGGAGCTCGCCTGAGTGTTTCCTTATGCAGGAGAGTAGACGTGAGGTCCAGGACAGTGACAAGTGAAGGACTAGCACCGACTCTGTGTCTGTCTCCAAAGCCTGGGGCATGTCAGCCCGACCATGTTGCTCCCTCAAAAATAAATAACTGAATCATCCAACAAGTTCCATTTGATGGGTTAACCCCAGGTCACAAGACCAACCTATGTCAAAAACATTTTAGAAAAATACTCCATCAAACCGTACTGAAAAACGGAGCCTTACGGTTGTCAGTCACCGTGACCAGGGAAGAGGGCTTCCAGCGGCCTCCATGTTTTAAGGCCACGGGGAAGGATGGGTGAATGCTCAGTGTCCTCCCGTGGCAGCAGGAGGCGAACTGAGCTGAACCGGGTCTCCCCAGGACTCCTGTTGAAGCCCCAGTCCCCAGCGTGGCCGTGTTTGAGGATGAATGAGAGGATGAGGGTGGGACACCGACCCCTGGTTTCTCAGCATTGGGTCCTTGTAACAAGGATGCTGGAGAGAGTTCTCCCTGCTACCCCACCGCTGCCCTCCACCAGAAGGGGCCTCAGGAGGGGAGAGTGTCCTCTGCAGACGGGGAAGAGAGGCCCCACCAGAACCGAGTCCTGCTGGACCTGCATCCTGGACCTTGCAGACTCTAGGACCATGAGAAAATGAATTTCCATTGGACCCAACCTCCGATATTCTGTGATGGTGGCCCAAGAAGACGAAGGCGCGTGGTGACTGAAACCCATCTGCCACCAAGGTCTGGTGTGGCCCGGTCACATCTCTACCTAAATCAGCAGTGGAGTGAGTGTTGTCACTTCTCTGTGGAGCCTGCACGGGGCCAGGAAAAGCTCGGAGCGTGGAAGATGCGTCTCTATAGACCACGAAGAGGACGGCCCAGGAGAACCCCCCGGACTGCCCCCGTGCCAGGCAGGCCCCCAGGCTCACGGCGGCCGCCCACTGTGCTCTTTCTTTTCCCAAAATGGAAATTGCCTTATTTATTTATTTTTCTGCTTGTTAAAATAACCCGCCCTCTATGCAGAAAATAAACCAGCGATTTTAAGGAGTAACAAAGAACAAAGACGGATGCGCCCCCTGCCTGGAATCCCTACAGCGAGGACACCACTGCTCACGTTTCCAGACTAATTTCTTTATTCGCTCCCCTGTGTACACACACACCTAGAGATTATGTATGTGCCTTAAAAATAAAAATGGGATCATGGTGTAACTGCAGTTTAAACCTACATTCCTCACTTGGGAAAATCTCCGAGTAACAGAGTCCATCTCTGCAGTCAGCTGCTTGCTCCAAACTCCAGCTCTGCGGCTGGCTCACGGGGCCCTGCCTTCCCTGGGACTCCAATGTCCCCCCCAGAAAACGGATAGGAGTCGCCATTTCTCAAGCTTGGTCGAAAATTGAATGACCTGGTATTTGGAAAGGATGTAGGACTACACCTCGGACATAGTGGGTCGTAGGGGAGTTTGCACCACACTCAGAGCCTCATCCACGGCTCCAGACAGTGAATGCTTGTTCAGTTCTCACGTCTGCTGCTGGACTGGGCAGTGATGTTCCTACGGGTGGACTCAGCTGACCTTGGCTGGCCTTGGACATGCGTCCATAGTCAGCTGGCCTGTGACGGGGGCTGGCCTATCTCAGATGAGCTCACTCACTAGCATGTGGTTGGCTGCTGCGGACTGGGGGCACTGGTCACATGTCATTCAACCCTCAGCAAGCTGTCCTGGACCTGCCCGACTCGAGATGGCTCAGAGCTGGCCCGAGCCGTCACTTTCCCCGCATGCCACTGATGACATACAAGGTCACACTGAGAAACTATGGGTTCGGGGGAAGTCAAGTCTGGGGACATTTTTACAGACACCTAGCATGTCACATACTTTCTCCACGTTTTATCAGTGCGTCCTAGTTGTATGTGATGGTGGGATCGTTGTCACACAGTCAGACGTCACACAGAATAACAGTGTAATTTACAACATTCCCAGATTTCCTCTTTCCCTCCCCGCCCCCCGGTTCCCTTCCCCTCCTCTACTGGGCTCCCTTAGATGTCACAAGAGCCACCTCTGATATTTCTTTCCCATTTTCCTCTCTAGCTTTCGCCTAGGGGAGAAAACATATGACCTCTGACCTTCTGAGTCTGGCTTCTTTCACTTAACGTAATGTCCTCAAGTTCCATCCATCTTCCTGCAAGTGACATCATTTCCTTCCTCTTTGTTACTGATGGAGCTCCGCTGCCTACACACCCCACGTTTCCATCATCCATTCGTCTGGTCCTGGACACCCAGGCTGTTCCTTAGTTGGGCTGCTGTAGACGGGCTCTGCCTGTGTCACCGAGATGGGCTGACTTTCAGCCTTTAGGACAAACACTGAGGAGTGGCTCAGTGGGGTCATACGGTGGTCCCATTCTTCATCTTCGGAGGAGATTCCACACTGATTTCTGCAGTGACTGTACTCATTCGCACATCTCACCCATAGGGTAAGAGTGATTCCTTTTTCCCACATCCTCCCCAGCAATTGTCTGTATTTGTGATGACTGTCACTCTGACTGGGGGAAGGTGACATCTCAGTTGAACATTTTCTTCATATTTCTTTTTTTCCATTTAAATTTTATTATTTAATTTTAGTTGTAGTTCAACACAATACTTTTATTTTATTTATTTATTTTTAGGTGGCACAGAGGATCGAACCCAGGACCTCGCGTGTGCTAGGCAAGCGCTCTACTGCTGAGCCACAACCCCAGCCCTCAGCAGATGCGTTATTGCTGTATAGAAAGGTTATTGATTTCTGTATGTTGATTTTGTAAACTGCTGCTTTGCTGAACCTGTTCATTAGCTCTAGCAGTCTCCTGTGAATCTTTTTGGATCTTGTAAGTATAGAATCATGTCATCTGCAAACAGAGATGATTTGATTTCTTCTTTTCCCGACTTGTGACCATTTAAGTTTATTCTCTTGCCTGACCCTTTTCCAGCTAGAATTTTAAGAACCATATTGGATAGTACTGATAAGAGTGAGAATCCTTGACTACTTCTGGATTTTTAAAGAAATGCTATCAGTTTTTCCCCCGTCCACTATGACGCTGGCTTTGAGTTTGTCATATACGGCATTTAGGGTGTCAAGGTAAATCCTTCCTATCCTCAGTGTCTCCAGTGATTTTACCCTGAATGGATACTGAATTTTGTCCAAGACTTCTCTGCATCTATTGAGATGACTAAGTGGTTTCCATTCTTAATTTGTGTGGTGGATTACATTTATTGACTTGCATGGCAATGTCTCCAAGCCTGGGGACGCAGGCTTTCTCTGAGCAGCCCTCTTGACTCTCTGCATACCCACAAATCACAGATAAGGAAACTGGGGCTCGGAGGGGCCCATGGCCCTGGGATCCCAACCCAGGCAATCCGAGCCCAGAGGAGACTGAATCACACCACGGAGCACAGCACTCCTCTTTCCTCCGCCAGATCCCGAGAGGATCATCTTGGACTTTTTGTGCTTCCTGGAACATAAAGGGAGCTCCTAACTGGATCTGCCTCTGAATTTGTATCTGGAAAAAAAAAAATGTCCGAGGATCTTGTCTCTTCCTCCCAGTTCCACGTCCAGGTCAGAGCTCCGGGGACTGCAGCGGCCTCCAGGTCAGCAGCCAGGTGTGCTCATCTTTGCCTCCTCTCTGGGCTTTTCTTGGACTGTGGAGAGGACCCCCTCCCCCTCAGTTTGGACCCATGCCTTTCCCAAATCCTTTCGCCAGTTCCAAGAGGCCAAGGTCCTGCCCTTGAGAGAGCTGACCTTCAGGCCACAGGCAGTCCAGGGGAGGGGGGGTCACGCTGATGGAGTGGGAGCGGGAAGTGACCTGTAGATTTCACCCCTTCCTGGTGGCTGCGGAGGGTGGGGTGGGGGGACCTTTCTTTTTTGCCTCCGAGTGAAAGGGAATCAGGAAAGAGGCTCAGGTCTGGGGAAGGTGGGTAGAATGTTCCTGGATTTCACAAAAGGAACTGAATACAATCTGAAGAAACAAGAGAGACAGACACATGCAGAGAAGATGGACTTCAACACCCGGTGCTGGGAGACCTGCATGTCCACAGGCAGAAGATGAGCCTCTTCCGTCCCTATGAAGATCAACTCACGATGAATCAATGACCTTAATTAAGACCTTAAAACCCTGAAACCACTAGGAAAACACCAGGGAGAACACTTCAAGATATTGGCTCAGGCAACGATTTCCTGAGCAGGACCTTAATAGCCCAGGAAGCAAAAGCAAGAACTGACCAAAGGGACCACATCAAAGGGACACCCACCCAGCCAAGGTGACAATCAGCAGGGCGGAGAGACTGTCTGCAGCACCGGAGGAAGTCTCTGCCAGCCGTTCACTAGACAGAGGGTTAGTATCCAGAGTATATAGAGGACTCAAGAAACTCACATCAATGTTTATAGCAGCTCGATTCACAATCGCTAGACCCTGGAACCAACCTAGGTGTCCCTCAATAGATGAGTGGATAAAGAAAATGTGGTAGATATACTCAATGGAATATCACTCAGCTTTAAAGAAGAGTAAAATCATGGCATTTGCCAGTAAATGTTTGGAGTTGGAGAATATCATGCTAAGTGAAATAAACCAATCCCACAAAACCCAAGGCCGAATGTTTTCTCTAATATGCGGAAGCTAATTCACAATAAGGCGGGGGGCACTAGGGAAGAATAGTGCTACCTTAGATTAGGTAGAGGGAAGTGATGGGGGAGGGGAAGGGTTGTGGGGATAGGAGAGATAGTGGAATGAAGCAGACATTATGACTGTGTGTACATATGTGACTGCATGACCAATGTGACTCCGCAACATGTGCACTCAGAAAAATCCCACCTATGTATGTACATCAAAGTGCATAAATGCATCCTACTGTCATGTATAATTAATTAAAACAAATAAAAGGGATTTTTAACAAAGAACAAGTTTTCCAATAAAGAGAGGGGCAACTGATCTGAAGACACCTTTCAAAAGAACTACAAATGGTCAATATGTGCATGAAGAAGACGTTCAATATCTCTAGTCCAGGAAAATGCAAATCAAAATTACACTGAGATCCCATCCCCCCCCCCCCCGTTGGCATGGCTACTGTTACAAACAAACAAACAACAAAACACTAACAAAGAAACTGACAAAGAGACTGACAGGGCTGGGCTGCAGCTCAGGGGCAGAGCGCTTGCCTGGCGTGCGTGAGGGACTGGGTTCCATCCTCAGCCCCACATAAGAATAAACAAGAAGATAAAGGCATTCTGGGAAAAAACCTAACAGATGTCAGCGAGGGTGTGGAGAAAAAGGGACCCTACATACACTGTTGGTGGGAATGTAAATGAGCCATGATGGAAAACACTACAGGGATTCCACAGAGAAACTAAAAACAGACCCAGGTATGACCCGGCCACCCACCCTGGTGTGTCCTCGGAGGAAACGGGGTCGGTCAGTGTGCAAGAGATCCGTGCATGCCCACATTTACCGCAGCACCCGTCACCATAGCCAAGATGTGGAGTCGGCCTGGGTGCCTGGTGGCAGGTGAGCGACAAAGAAAGCCTGGTATAGACACAATGGGTCGTTGAGTCTCAAAGATAAAACAGACATCCTGTCGTTGGGATCGAGGACATCATGTTAAGAAAAACAGCCACACGCAAAAAGACAAGGATACTGTGATTGCTCTCATATGTGAAAACTGCTTTTTAAAAAAGGCAACCTGAAAGTAGAAGAGGGAGGGATATTTTTCAGGGAAAAGGAAGAGGACCCCAGAGAGAGGGGAGAGGAAAGGAGGGCAGAGGGGCGGTGGACGTGATCCAGGCAGGACACATGCATGGATGTCAGTGTCACAGTGAGACCCACCAATTTGTCCAACTGAAATGCATTAATCCTTATAATAAAAGAAAAGAAGGGCAGAAATACTCACTGTGGTTTCTGTTTGTCCAGCCTCGACATTGTGCTGAATTCCAGGACTCTAACTTCCGCTCAGGATTCATCCCTACACACACTCTATCTGTCCTCTATACTGGATCCACCCATGCCTGAAGCCCCCTGTTACTTAGTCATATGAGTTCATACAGTCCTTCTCTCTCTCTATCTCCCTGTTCCCAGTTTAACTTGTATTTCCATCAGCTGAAATGAACAGTCCTACCTAATATAGAATTTTAATCATCGCTCTGTTACAATTCACAATAACCAAACTATGGAACCAACCTAGATGCCCTTCAACAGATGAACGAATAAAGACAATGTGGTGTATAGACACCATCGAGTATGACTCAACCATGAAGAAGATTGAAGTCATGTCGTTTGCTGGTAAATGGATGGAACTGGAGACTAGAATACAAGTGAAATAAATCAGACCCAGTGAGTCAAAGGTCCAATGTTCTTTCGGATATTCAGAAGCTATTCCAGAATAAGGGGGAGGGGAGAAAGAGGGAAAAGAAACGGGGAGGGCAGGAATCATCAAAATGAAAGAAAGATTAGGGGGTCAGAAGGAGGGGACTGTGGAGGGGAGGGTGGAGAGACCAATAAGAGAAAAACGGGGCAGTGAACCTGACCGTCATGGGGCCCAGGCCCTGTACTGGGCTCTCGAGAGGAGCAGAGTCAGCAGGAAGTATGACTATAAAGGGGACATACGGGGCAGGCTCACGTGACCAAGCTGGACAGTCCACAGTGGCCGTCTGCAGGCTGGAGAGCTGGAGGGACCAGGAGCTGCGCAGCCCAAGAGGCTGAAGCCCCAGGACAGGAGGGGTCAGCGGTGCCACCCTAGTCCCCACCAAAGGCCTCTGGGGAATCCCTGCAGTCGGCTTTGGAAGATGAGAAGGAGAGTCCGCCATCCTCGGACCATCCAGCAGACACCCAGCACCTGCTCGAGAAGAAGGGAGCTTCACCTGCGGCCGCCTGTTCTTCCATCCAAGCCACCGCCCTACTGGACGGTGCTGCCCAGCTTAGGGCGGGGCTCCATTCCAGTTGGCCACCCCACGTGCCAATCACTCCTGGACACGCCCCCACGGACACCCACCAAAGCCTCTCCATCTTCAGGGTCACTTCAGCCAATCAAGTGGACAGTTCACAGGAACCTCCACGGACACCAGTGACACGACCATGAATACATGGACAGGTCAGGGACAGGGACAGGAGGAGGACGGTAAAGGAAAGTACTCGGGACTGAACTGGAGCACACTGTACTCCAAGCACTTACGATCATGTCAAAATGAGTCCTGATGTTATGTATGACTGATATGAACCAGTAAAAAGATGAGAAATAAATCAAAGGAACACAGCTATTACGTATACGTTTATAATATATGCATTTATATACTCATTCTAATTATATGTTCTCATATAAATGATATATTAATATGTCGTTTATTTTATTTATAATATATTTGTGTTTGCACACACCACATATGTTTGTGCACATATAACTATACACAAATATAATATTGTTAAGTTCATTATATAAAATTTATTTAGATTTGCTATATGCTCTATTAATATATTTATATCATATGAGTAGCTTACATGTTATATTTACTGCATACAAAATGTGCATATACTCATTCTATTTATCTATCATCTGTCATCTCTATCTTATCATCTATCATCTATATCTGTCATCAATTATCTATCCTCTATCAGCCATCATCTATCATTCATCTATCACCTGTCCATCATCGGTCTCGATGGACAGCATCTAGTATCTGTCATCTATCATCCGTGTATCTATCATCAATTATCCATCTGTCTATCATCTCTGTATCGTCTGTCTTTAGCAAAGTGCCCCCTGACACATAGAAGGACTTAGATAATGACTGGGGACACTTTCGGAAAGACGCAGCTGTCCCTGATGAGCCCTTTCCTCCTGCCTGTGTTACACCACCTGATTGTCACCGCTGCCTCGAGTGGGTGTCGTGCATATTTTACAAACGGGGGAGCTGAGGCTCAGGGAGGCCAGCTGACAGCCAGGAGCACGCACCTAGGAAGTGATGGAGCTGGAAATGGGGCTCAGGCGTGATTCTCTACTCCACCTCTGAGCTGTGACGATTCAGCTTGAAATAAAAGCAGGAGAGCAGGTGCGGAGGCTGGCTGGGGTGGCCCAGCGCACCTCCTGCCTCAGCGGGGCTGCGCCTGCAGGTGGAGCGCATCTCCATTGCCTGGCTGGATCCACTTCCTGTGCTTTTTAAAGGTTTCTGACAGCCAAGTGCAAGGCCAGAGGACATCCCTCTCCCTCTCAGCTCATTCCTTATGACTTGATTTAAACACAGAGCCCGGTGCAGGCTGGTGAGACAGAAAATCCCAGGACCAGGGAGATGTCCACTCTCCGGGCGCCTCAGGGGCTGCGACGACCTTCAGCAAGCGTCTTTGTTCTCCCCTTACCAGCCCTCAATCTGAGATTCTGCTTCAGTGGATAGGGGTGAGGCCCGGAATCTGCACTTACAACAAGCACTGGGGGCTTCCACGCCCGTCTTGGAAAAGGCGGCCCTAGAAGAGACAGGGAGCCCCACTGTCTAGTGCACACATTCTGCTTTGCTTTCATAAACATTTACTGAGCACCTACTATATGCAGAGTCCGTGATGAAGCCAACACAGCACGTGACAAAATGCAATCCAAACCCCTGCAGCCCCAGGTTTTTGTCATCTGTTGGTTTTCATGCATGGAGGGGGCGCCACAGTGTACTGGCCCTGGGTCAGCGGCTCTTCCTGGGGGACGCTCCGCTGACTGCCCTCTGTTCTGGGTGCAGGGCCAGGTCCTGGAGATGCAGTGCTGGAGGGAGACTTGGCTTCGCCCTGCAGCAGCAGGTGCTGGAGCAGAGACACCAGCAAGTACATGTGGATCCAGGCGCTTGAACAGGCGGTGGCCATCGCTACCCAGGGAGTGGGCTGGGGTCAGGAGATGGAGAGCCACAGTTGACGTCACGACCCAAGGGATGAATGCAGAGCCTGTCCCTTCACAGATGTGCAGCGACGGTCAGTGCCTCGCTCTGTCTGGACAGAGCTTACTTCAACAATACAGCAGACCGTTATTGTCATCGTTAATGTCTTTTTTCCTACAGTGATCCATGGCCAATCTCGATCCCAAAACACTACATCAGAAACTCTCCAAATACACAATTTGGGAGTGTTAAGTTGCACGCCCCTCTGGGCAGCATGATGCACTCTCCCTCGGTCCTGCCCAGGGCATGAATCACACCTGTGCCCAGTGTATCCACACTGTATACACTACCCCTCCTCAGTCACTTACCAGCAACCCAGGCTTCAGCTCGGCTATGGCAGCATCACAGTGTTTATGTTCAGCCCTGATCTTGCTTAATAGTGTCCCCACAGAGCAAGAATGGGGATGCAAGGAGTCACCAGGACACAAAACCTGGAGAAACAGGTTAGCTCTGGTACCATGTGAGCCGGCTGCAGCGCACGTAGGAAAAACACAGCTTATATGGAACATGGTGCCGGGTCAGGTTCAGACACCCACTGGGCTTTGGATAAGGCAGGAAGCCCCTGGTTACCGTCCATGACTAGCTTGGGGCCAAACAGAATTCCTGCCCTGGCTGTGTGACGTGTCCTGTCCACGTGCCACGCCTTACGTAGGGTGGGCAGAGTTCAAAGGCCCCGGCCCAGGAGACTCTTCTTTCTTCACAGGAACTGGGAGCTGAGCCCGACGGGCAGAGGGGGGGATCCCATATCGTTTCCAGGTTACGGAAGCCAACAGAGCTGATCGTTCACGGGAACCACTCTGCACTCGCCACTGTTACCGCCACGTTCTTCCCGTCATGCGCACTGGGGCCGGCGTCTTTGCATGGCCCAGTGTGTCCACGCTGACTGCTGGTCTCCATCAGGTTCTTTTGGTCTTCTCCATCCCTGACCACGCTCTGTCTTTAGGAGTCTGCAATTGTAAGTGGGTTAGAGAAATGACTTGGGTCCTCCCCAACAGGCTGAAGGCTTCATGAGGGCAGGGACACAGACCAGGGACAGTGGCTGCTTTCATCTGCCCTAAAGTCACCAGCCACAGCATGGAGTTGTATTCATAGGTGTTCACTGAGTTTCAGTGAAGGGAAGGAGGGAAGAGGGAGGGAGGGAGGAGGGAGGG
>NW_026000185.1:1508138-1512427 GCF_001458135.2 Marmota marmota marmota | reverse complement strand
GAGGGGCCGGGAGGGGGACCGGGGAAGGAGGACGGGAGTGAGCCTGGGAAGGCTGGCCCTGGGCGTCCGAAGGCCAGACTCCTCTCTCTTGCTCTTTGGGCAGGTTTTGGGGCCCAAGATCATCAAACCTGGGCTCACCCTCAATGGCACGATGTGTCATCTTTGGCCCCATCAGCACCAGGATGTGGTTCCAGAACAGGGAGCCATTTCGTGGTGAATCCAACACCCTCAGTGGGCCATGCCTTGGGGTCGAGCAGTGGAATGTCCTGTGGCTGTGGAATGTTCTGGGCCCTGAGTCCCGGGCTGTCAGTCCCTTGTGGCACTTACCATACTGCTAGTGATGGCAGCGACGGCCTGTCTGTCCCCTAGGTACACTTGGGTTCTCTGAGCACAAAGGCCTTACCCAGTGTGTGTGTGTGTGTGTGTGTGTCGAGGGGGCTCCAGATTGCACTTCCCTGTGCGGTAAACTACAGGAACCCCGTGGCTCTGTCCAAGGTCCTAAAGGGAGTGAGTAAAAAAGACCAAGAGTCTCGGAGAAAGACCTCCAGACCAAGAGTTCAGAAGTGATGAGTGAACAAAGGGAAGGGCTTGGTGGGAACTGGTTACCAAAAAGGTGCCATTATTTGGGAAAGTCCCTGTCCTGTTTTACTGGCAAGGGAGAGATGGGTGGAGCCGAGGACGCGGGTGACCGTCAGGTAAGCCTGTGGGGTGGAGAGAGGGTCACGTTAGATGAGCCTCTACTGTGCGCCCAGGGCTGCGTGGACAGGGCGGGGGTCCTGGAGCCAGGAGGGTCCGGGTCAGGGCTGCTTCTGCAGCTTGTTGGCTCTGTGAACGGGAAAAGTCACTCAGGTGCTCTGTATCTCCATTTTCATCACGAAAGAGAGGACAATGAACCCACTTCCCTGGCTCCCTGTGAGAAGGAGCAGTTGATGGCTATTCAGCAAGAAAAATGACCCACGGGGAAAGCCTGCGGCAGACGGGGTGCTTCGGGGAGTCTCTCTGAGAAGGTGACACTTACTCCGAGGTCTAGAAGAGGAAGGCGCCCAGGAGAAGGACAGGAACGAGGAATCTCAGAAGACTGGGTGCAGCTTGAAGGTCCAGGCGTAGGTAAGGGTGGTGTGTTCAGAGAGCCAGAGGGTGGCCGGTGGCTGGCCTGCTTGAAGAAGAGTGGCCCTCGCTCAGGCAGAGGTCGAATCAGAAACATCTTAACGTTGTGTGCAGACCCGGTCAAAGGGAGCCCCACCACTCTGCGTGACTGTCATGCACTAGTCGAGATGTTTTTAAAGTGGGGTTTCCTACCAAGGGCTACGTAGAAAACAAAGAGGAGGATGGGGGTGGGTGAGATCGGGATTTTAGTTTGGGGAGTGCTAAGTCCCCGAGTCCTCTCAGATACCCACGTGGAACTGTCAAACGGGCAGATGAACTTTAGGTCTGAATCTCACCAGGGAAGTTATCGGCTTCCAGGTCGCGTCGGATGCCTCGAGGCCGGTAGAGGATGTAGACAGAGCGAAAGAGAGAGAACCATTTGGGAGAAGGAGACGGAACCTGTCTGTCTGTAGCTGAAGTATGCGTGTGCGCACACCACACCACGGGCCGTGGGCTGCAGCACGCAGCGGCTGCAATCCGGGCTCTGCCCTTATGACTGTGGTTAACTGTGGGCAAGTTACCCACGTCCCTTATCCACAGAAGAGGGCACTATTATCCCCAGGTTTCTGTGAGGACTAGAATGAGCTGTCACCCCTGGTTGTTTCCTGAGACGGCTCCGAACAGCAGGAGCTGTGGAGGCTGCTCCCCCCGGGTGCCCAGCCTGGGCCTCAGCTCTGCAGTCCCCTGATTTACACCGTGCTCCTTTCTAAATCAGTTCCCAAACCCCAGAAGCCGAAGGCAGACCGTGGATAACTCTCTGGGGTTTCTTCATTTCAAAACTTCCTCCCCTTTCCTGCCTCCAAATAATATCTGGCTGGTCTAAGCCATCTCCAAACTTCTCATGTGGAAAAAAAATAGACTATTTGGGATGAGCCACTTTCTAAGCTGCATGCTAATAAGTGGCGTTCTTATTGTTATTATATTTCCTTTCAAATCAGCAAGTATTCTGATTAGATCGTGTAAATGGGGGGCAATATCAGCCGGTGATGTGGAGAAAATAAAGTCTATTCTTAGAAAATCTTTCTCTTGATTAGTCCCTGGTGCTTTGTGGATGGAGGATGATGTCAGTGGATAATCGTGCGATGATGTCAGCGGTGTCTGGGGGACTGCAGGAGAGGGAGGGAGGACGTATGGTTCCTGCTCTGAGAGCAGAAGCCCGGCGCCTCTATCGCAGGCCTCCCCCAACCACACCGTCCCTCAGTGTCCAGCAAGCGGCCTGCACCAGCTGCCTCCTAAGCATCGGGCAAGAGAGGAGAGGAAGAGGAGTTCAGGCCTCGGGCTCTGGTCCTTGAGCTCAGGTCGGACAGGACCTCTTGCGTTTCCTTAACTGCCGCAGGTTTCCGCGTCCTCATCTAGGGCCCGGGGAGACGACCCCACCCCCGCGAGGGTTCAGTGGGAGGGCCCATGTGAGAAGCTGAGGACTTCAGGTGCCATAGGGAGGGGTCCCACAACCACCAGGTCGACATCTCATCATCCACACAGCCTCCCAGTAACACTTCCTTCACTTCCCCCATAGACGAGCTCCAGAACGTTCCAGGACTGCTCAGGGCCCAAAGAGAACAAGTAGCCGGCCTGGGCCCGGATTCTGAAGAGAGCAGACGTCGAGCGCAGAGGGCAACACAAGTCTGCCCTGTGGAGCCTTCCCCGTGGGGGAGGGGGCTGACGTATGGCAGACCATCACCCAATGCACATGAGACGGTGAGTCCTGCTTCACACTGAGAACTGTGGTGCCTACATGACGGGGGATGCCGGCTTCCTCCAGTCACGGGCCACCCGGTCGGTCCTGGAACACTCGGTCCTTCTGCAGAGTCATGTCGTGTGACCGTTGTTACTGTGGGCGCTGCTCTGAGGTGATTTCGGTTACCTTAGACGAGGAGAAGACAAGTGCGAGAAGTGACTGAGGTTCTGCCCCAGCGAGATGGGGACCCTCAACAGGCAGAGCCTGGGGCAGAGCGGGCCTTCCAGGGCAGGAGGGACCACCTGGGCCAGATGGTCCAGGAAGGCCCTGCTCACCCGCTAGTCACACAACCTCCCAGCCCTTGAGCTGAACACCCGGTTCCACCTCCCCCCAGCTCCACAGTGATGACATTTGTTTGCGATAGGGACGGAATCTGGGGCACCTGTTCCAAAAATAGCCACAGAGTACGGCAGGAGGAGAGCAGGGAGCTGCATCCCTCACCGTCCTCTCCATGAACTCCTGACGCCCGTCCCAGAGCCAGATCTGCTCTTGACCTTGTCCCCTTGAGCAGCTCCACCCACTCAGTCCAGCCCTGGGAGACCCCGCTTTGGGGCTGCCTCTAAGGGGTGCACCCCAACTCTGGCCGGGCACTCACCCCAGGAACGCTTGTCCCACTGTCTTCAAGGTGCCCATGGACAACTTCGGGAAGTCCTCACTGTGGAGGGCTGCTGAGCCACAGGTCTCCAGAGCGGAAGGCAGCGTCCCCTGGAGGCCTCTTGAGACCTGCTGGAGGGATTGACTGGCATTTAAGCACCACGATAGCTCCTTAAAGATAGGGACTGTCCCACTCATCTTTATATCTACATGGAAATCGGGTGATAATGCGTGCTCATGACTCTACGGCAAATGAAGGGATGAGTGAATTAATGAGCAGATATTTGAAAGGTAGAATCGATTTACTCCCTCAACAAATAGGCACTTAGGGGGCTTCCATTCAGCCTGGTTTTTTCAGAAGCAGGATTTGATTTAATGTGATTGTTAGTGTGTGGCTACAAGTTGAATAAATATCTCCAAGCTAGGAAGAATGTTGAGATTTGTGGAGGGGAGTCAACTTGATATTTATACATCCGAGGGCTTGAGCAGATGCAAGATAGGCTCATTTACAGCCCGAGAAGAAAATCAGAGAAATAACTCAACCACCCGGGTAAATCAGATGGAAATGTTGGTCCTCTCCTGGACTTAGCTGTTTTTCTGTATTTATATGGTGGTCTTAAAATACGGCCAAGGGTTCCTTAATGCTCCTTCCTTCCAGAGAGGAAAGTCCATTCTTCACTCTTGAGTGTGGGCCAGACTTTAGCCCTCACTTATCTTGAGTAGAATATGATGGTTCACTTCTGAGACCGCTGGGGAAGGTATTGTGGCTAACTCCTGCTCCTCCTCCTCCTCCCCCCTCCTCCTCCTCCTC